>NC_090031.1:10735000-11035000 GCF_037176765.1 Anolis sagrei | reverse complement strand
ATGTATATTTTCCTTTACCCCTTTGAAACTTCCAGCTTATTCCCTTAAAGCAGTGGTTCTCAGCCTGTGGGTCCCCAGGTGTTTTGGCCTACAACTCCCAGAAATCCCAGCCAGTTTACCAGCTGTTAGGATTTCTGGGAGTTTAAGGTCAAAACATCTGGGGACCCATAGGTTGAGAACCACTGCCTTAAAGGGATAACTCTTTGTGAACAATAAAACCTATTTTGAGTTATCTACAGTGTTTTGGTCCTTGGGAGTTCCAGTTTTCCTAAAGGAGGGCAAGAAGCAATGCCCTGGGGGAAAGATGTCACATCCGTGCCTCTTTTACTGTTATAGCCCCCAGGCACGACGGCACAGAGACGTTGACTCTAAGCTGGAATGTGTCTAGAGGAGAGCGACTCAATGGATCAAGGGTACGGAGAACAAGCCTTATGAGGAGTGGCTTCAAGAGCTGGGCATGTTTCGCCTGCAGAAGAGGAGGCTGAGAGGAGACATGATGATGGTCATGCATCAAGATGTGAGAGGAACTCATAGAGAGGAAGAAGAAGGCTTGTTTTCTGCTGCCCTGGAGACTAGGACACAATGGAACAATGTCTTCAAACAACAGGAAAGAAAGAAGATTCCACCTGAACATGAGGAAGAATTTCCTAAGCTGGAATGAGTCCAGATGAAGGTCTGGAGAACAAGCCCTATGACGATCCGCTTAAAGAGCTGGGCATGTATAGCCTGCAGAAGAGAAGGCTGAGAGGAGACATGATGATGGCCATGTATCAAGATGTGAGAGGAAGTCATAGGGAGAAGGGAGCAAGCTTGTCTTCTCCTGCCCTGGACAATGAAGCAATGGCTTCAAACTACAGGAAAGAAAGGAGATTCCACTGAACATGAGGAAGAACTTCCTAAGCTGGAATGTGTCCAGATGACGATCTGGAGAACAAGCCCTATGAGGAGTGGCTTCAAGAACTGGGCATGTTTCACCTGCAGAAGAGGAGGCTGAGAGCAGACATGATGATGGCCATGTATCAAGATGTGAAAGGAAGTCATAGGGAGAGGGGAGCAGGCTTGTTTTCTCCTGCTCTAGAGACTAGGACGCAATGAAGCAATGGCTTCAAACTACAGGAAAGAAAGGAGATTCCACCTGAACATGAGGAAGAACTTCCTAAGCTGGAATGAGTCCAGATGAAGGTCTGGAGAACAAGCCCTATGGGGATCGGCTTAAAGAGCTGGGCATGTATAGCCTGCAGAAGAGAAGGCTGAGAGGAGACATGATGATGGCCATGTATCAAGATGTGAGAGCAAGTCATTAGGAGAAGGGAGCAGGCTTGTTTTCTCCTGCCCTGGAGACTAGGACGCAATGAAGCCATGTCTTCAAACTACAGAAAAGAAAGGAGATTCCACCTGAACATGAGGAAGAAATTCCTAAGCTGGAATGTGCCCAGACGAAGATCTGGAGAACAAGCCGTATGAGGAGTGGCTTCAAGAACTGGGCATGTTTCACCTGCAGAAGAGAAGGCTGAGAGGAGAAATGATGATGGTCATGTATCAAGATGTGAGAGGAACTCATAGAGAGGAAGGAGAAGGCTTATTTTCTGCTGCCCTGGACACTAGGACACAATGGAACAATGCCTTCAAATAACAGGAAAGAAAGGAGATTCCACCTGAACATGAGGAAGAACTTCCTAGGCTGGAATGAGTCCGGATGAAGGTCTGGAGAACAAGCCCTATGAGGATCGGCTTAAAGAGCTGGGGATGTATAGCCTGCAGAAGAGAAGGCTGAGAGGAGATATGATGATGGCCATGTATCAAGATGTGAGAGGAAGTCATAGGGAGGAGGGAGCAAGCTTGTTTTCTCCTGCCCTGGAGACTAGGACGCAATGGAACAATGTCTTCAAATGACAGGTAAGAAAGGAGATTCTACCTGAACATGAGGAAGAACTTCCTAAACTGGAACATGTCCAGATGAAGGTCTGGAGAACAAGCCCTATGAGGAGTGGCTTCAAGAACTGGGCATGTTTCGCCTGCAGAAGGGAAGGCTGAGAGGAGACATGATGATGGCCATGTATCAAGATGTGAGAGGAACTCATAGAGAGGAGGGAGCAAGCTTGTTTTCTCCTGCCCTGGAGACTAGGACACATTGGGACAATGGCTTCAACCTACAGGAAAGAAAGGAAATTCCACCTGAACATGAGGAAGAACTTCCTAACTATGAGAGCTGTTCAGCAGTGGAACTCTCTTCCCTGGAGTGTGCTAGAGGCTCCTTCTATGGAGGCTTTAAACAGAGGCTCAATGGCCATTTGTTGGGGATGCATTGAATGAGATTTTCCTTCTTCTTGGCAAGGGGTTGGACTGGATGCCCATGAGGTCTCTTTCAATTCTTCTTGGGTGCATAAGTTGGACATCCAAAAAGAAGGCATTCCAACTGAGAAGACTGTCTCCCACATCCTCACACAGTAGAGGACACAGAGAAATGTGGGATACTGAAGTCAACTGGGAGTTGTCATTTAGCAACGTCAAGTACTGTATCCTGTTTTCAGTCCAGGGTGAAGGTCCTGGCATCAGAATTATCTCCTGTTCTACAATAGCTGTTCTTTTACAAAAAAAGAAACAAAGCAAAGTAAAAGAAAAAGAAGAGATCAGACTGAATTAAGGAGGCAAAGGAGGGGGGAAAACGAGTATTTTAAGCATGGCTATTTACTTAGGGCTCTTTCCAAAGGCAACAAGCTTTCTACCATATCACTGCATTTCCAATTCCTCCCCCCTCCCTTTCCTTTTCTTAAACAATGAGCAAAAATGCACAAGCGTTGTTTCTGGGTAACAGATTCTTGGACCGAGTTTGCCTCTGTGCTTCAGTTCCCCCTGCCAACTCCAAAAGTATATTCAAGCTGAGCTTTCCTGCTGTTTCCCTCTGGAAGAGAGACAGAGGCCGAGAAGGATGGCCAAAATACGGCTTTCTCGCTGCAAAGATACTCTGGCCTGCTCGAGGCATTCTATACACATCAACATTTCAAACTGTTTACCAGCAAAAATGAACACAAACATCTACACACTCGTACCCTAAACTGGGATCTCAGGACCCACCTAAATGTTTTCACTGCAAGCCTCCAAAACATCCCCTCGACAAAAAAACAACAAATTCAGAAAGTTCTTCCTAATGTTCAGGCGGAATATTTTCCTGCAATTTGAATCCATGGATTCATTGTGCCCTAGTCTCTAGAATAGCGAAAGAAACAAGTTTGCCCTTCCTCAAGGCGATGTCCTTTCCAGTACTGAAACATGGCTATCATGTCCTTTCTCAGGATTCTTTTCTCCAACCTAAACAAACAAAACAGCAAGTTGTTTACTTTAAGGTCAGTTCAGGCAACATAGTGTTGGAGTGACAAGCTAAGCCTGAGTTCTCGTCAAGTCTTGGTTTGGATTTAATATATCCTGGAAGATTTCTGTGTTCCCGTTCTTGTATTCCTAGCAAGTTGCTTACCTTAAGATCAGTTCAGGCAGCATAGTGTTGGAGTGAGAAGCTAAGCCTGAATTGTCTTCAAGTCTTGATTTGGTTTTAATATATCCTGGAAGATTTCTATGTTCCCGTTCTTGTATTCCTAACAAGTTGTTTCTTTAAGTTCGGTTCAGGCAACATAGTGTTGGAGTGAGAAGCTAAGCCTGAGTCCTCTTCAAGTCTTCGTTTGGATTTAATATATCCATATATCAATGTCCCCGTTCTTGTATTCCTAGCAAATTGTTTACTTTAAGGTCAGTTCAGGCAATGTAGTGTTAGAGTAAGAAGCTAAGCTTGAGTTCTCTTCAAGTCTTGGTTTACTTTTAATATATCCTGAAATATTTCTGTGTTTCCGTTCTTGTATTCCTAGCAAGTTGTTTACTTTAAGTTCAGTTCAGGCAACATAGTGTTGGAGTGAGAAGCTAAGCCTGAATTGTCTTCAAGTCTTGGTTTGGTTTTAATATATCCTGGAAGATTTCTATGTTCCCATTCTTGTATTCCTAGCAAGTTGTTTCCTTAAGTTCAGTTCAGGCAACATAGTGTTGGAGTGAGAAGCTAAGCCTGAGTTCTCTTCAAGTCTTGGTTTGGTTTTAATATATTTGGGAAGATTTCTATGTTCCTGTTCTTGTATACCTAGCAAGTTGTTTCTTTAAGTTCGGTTCAGGCAACATAGTGTTGGAGTGAGAAGCTAAGCCTGAGTTCTCTTCAAGTCTTGGTTTGGATTTAATATATCCATATATCTATGTTCCCGTTCTTGTATTCCTAGCAAGTTGTTTACCTTTAAGATAAGTTCAGGCAACATAACATTGGAGTGAGAAGCTAAGCCTGAGCTCTCTTCAAGTATGGTTTGGATTTAATATATCCTGAAATATTTCTGTGTTTCCGTTCGTGTATTATTAGAAAGTTGTTTACTTTAAGGTCACTTCAGGCAATGTAGTGTTAGAGTGAGACGCTAAGCCTGAGTTCTCTTCAAGTCTTGGTTTGGATTTAATATATCCATATATCTATGTCCCCGTTCTTGTATTCCTAGCAAATTGTTTACCTTAAGGTCAATTCAGGCAACGTAGTGATAGAGTGAGAAGCTAAGCCTGAGTTCTCTTCAAGTCTTGGTTTGGATTTAATATATCCATATATCTATGTTCCTGTTCTTGTATTCCTAGCAAGTTGTTTACCTTAAGTTCAGTTCAGGCAACATAGTGTTGGAGTGAGAAGCTAAGCCTGAGCTCTCCAAGTCTTGGTTTGGATTTAATATATCCTGGAAGATTTCTATGTTCCCGTTCTTGTATTCCTAGAAAGTTATTTACCTTTAAGATAAGTTCAGGCAACATAGCATTGGAGTGAGAAGCTAAGCCTGATTTCTCTTCAAGTCTTGGTTTGGATTTAATATATAAGCGACTTGCAGTTTCTCAAGTTACTCCTGATACAAAAAAAAAAAACCTTTTGTTTTGATCATCATTAGCTTTCAATCCTGAGCAAGGCAATGAGACTTTCAGGATAACGGAGTATACAATCCCAATGAAATGTCGGTAAGAGTGGTTTCAACTTGTGCATTGTGAGTGTATTGTTTTGAAATATGTTATTTGCAGATATACTGTGAAGACTTGGAGGGAGGGGGGGAGGGGTGGGCATGAGGATGGGGAAAAACAAGAAGCAGAGAAAGAGAAAACATGTTTAGCAGGAGCTCGGATGCTCATCCATCACTTTCCGTTAAGCACATTACCTCCTTGACAAAGAGAGAAATCGAGGGAGGACTCAACTCGCCAAGGCAGGGACATGAGTCGAGGGGGGAAGACGGAAAGATGTATACGATTAGGTTTGTGTCCGTCACTTATGGTTTGGGCCTCCTCGGAGAATGCTCTCCAAAGCAGAGTGCTGGCAAGCTCATGAATATTAATTATTTCCCTGAATGCTCCGCTGTCTCGCGAAAACAATAAGATTAGTGGGGACGACGGGGAGATCTGATTTATGAAAGAGGAAAGGAGGAGAAGGAGGCTGAGGCTGGTCGGAACCCACAAAAGAAAGATTTTTTTGGGTGGGGGGAGGCAAAGAGGCCCCCATTCCAATACAGAAAGACTGGGGGCCGCCTGGTTGCAAAGCAGCATCTTCAAAGAGGCCGAGGCGTCCAAAGAGGGGTGTTTTCCTCTTGAGGACCACCACACCGGGTGACCCCGTGCCCGACATTAAAAGGGACAGGTCTCTCCTTTCAACGGCTGTCAGAGAACAAACCTCACTTTGAAGGCCTCTTCTCTTGAGTCCCTGAAAGAGAAAGGGCTGGAAGGACAGAGAGAGAAGCAAAGGACGCGGATTGGCCCATCTAGCCTGAAAAGGGAGGCTCCAATTCATCCTAGAGGTGGAAGAGACCACCAGGGCTATCCAGTCCAATCCCATTCTGCCATAAAGGGGAATCCAATTGAGGCACCCAAAGGGGTCACGAAGCGGGTATCAGAGGGGTCGCCAAAGAACTACAACTCCAAAACTCCAGGTCAATGCCCGCCAAACCCTTCCAGTATTTTCTGTTGGTCATGGGAGTTCTGTGTGCCAAGTTTGGCTCAATTCCATTCTTGGTGGAGTTCAGAATGCTCTTTGATTGTAGGTGAACTATAAATCCCAGCAACTCCCAAATATAAAGGTCTGTTTTTCCGAAACTCCACCAGTGTTCACATTTGAGCATGTTGAGTATCCGTGCCAAGTTTGGTCCAGATCCATGATTGAGTCCACAGTGCTCTCTCAATGTAGGTGAACTACAACTCCAAAACTCCAGGTCAATGCTCACCAAACCCTTCCAGTATTTTCTGTTGGTTGTGGGAGTTCTGTGTGCAAGTTTGGTTTAATTCCATCGTTGGTGGAGTTCAGTGTGCCCTATGATTGTAGGAGAACTATAAATCCCAGCAACTACAACCACCAAATTTAAAGGTCTGTTTTTCCCAAACTCCACCAATATTCACATTTGAGCATGTTGAGTATCCATGCCAAGTTTGGTCCAGATCTGTGATTGAGTCCACAGTGCTCTCTGGATGTAGGTGAACTACAACTCCAAAACTCCAGGTCAATGCTCACCAAACCCTTCCAGTATTTTCTGATGGTCGTGGGAGTTCTGTGTGCAAGTTTGGTTTAATTCCATCGTTGGTGGAGTTCAGTGTGCCCTTTGATTGTAGGAGAACTATAAATCCCAGCAACTACAACCACCAAATTTAAAGGTCTGTTTTTCCCAAACTCCACTAATGTTCACATTTGGGCATGCTGAGTATCCATGCCAAGTTTGGTCCAGATCTGTGATTGAGTCCACAGTGCTCTCTGGATGTAGGTGAACTACAACTCCAAAACTCCAGGTCAATGCCCACCAAACCCTTCCACTATTTTCTGTTGGTCGTGGGAGTTCTGTGTGCCAAGTTTGGTTCAATTCCATCCTTGGTGGAGTTCAGAATGCACTTTGATTGTAGGTGAACTATAAATCTCAGCAACTCCCAAATGTAAAGGTCTGTTTTTTCCAAACTCCACCAGTGTTCACATTTTGGCATGCTGAGTATCCATGCCAAGTTTGGTCCAGATCCGTGACTGAGTCCACAGTGTTCTCTGGATGTAGGTGAACTACAGCTCCAATACTCCAGGTCAACGCCCACCAAACCCTTCCAGTATTTTCTGTTGGTCGTGGGAGTTCTGTGTGCCCAGTTTGGTTCAATTCTATTGTTGGTGGAGTTCAGTGTGCTCTTTGATTGTAGGTGATCTATAAATCCCAGCAACTACAACTCCCAAATGACAAAATCAATCCCCCCACAACCCCACCAGTATTCAGATTTGGGTGTAATAGTTATTTGTGCCAAATTTGGTCCAGTGAATGAAAATACATCCTGCAAATCAGATATTTACATGATGATTCATAACAGTAGCTAAATTACAGTTCTGAAGTAGCAACGAAAATAATGTTATGGTTGGGGGTCACCACAACATGAGGAACTGTATTAAAGGGCTGTGTAATTAGGAAGGTTGAATTGAGAAACACTGATTTAAAGTATTGTTTCTTTTGATTTTTGCTCATTTTGGTTAATTGAGTCTACTGTAATCATAAAACAGAGATCTAATTATATCTATATAAATAAAAATGTAATGTTCGTTTGTGGGATTAACATAACTCAAAAACTACTGGACGAATTGCTGCCAATTTTGGCCACAAGACACCTACTAACCCAAGGAGTGACCATCACTCAAAAATTGATTTTGTCATTTGGGAGTTGTAGTTGTAGAGATTTATAGTTAACCTACAATCAAAGAGCATTCTGAACTCCACCAATGATGGAACTGAACCAAACATGGAACACTGGACTTCCATGACCATCATGGACATTGACCTTGAGTTTGGGAGTTGTAGTTCACCTACATCCAGAGAGCACTGTGAGCTCAAACAATAAAGGATCTGGACCAAACTTGACACAAATACTCCATATGCCCAAATATAAACACAGATGGAGTTTGGGGGGAAATAGACCTTGACATTTGGGAGTTGTAGTTACTAGGATTTATAGTTCACCCACAATCAAGGAGCATTCTGAACCCGACCAATGACAGACTTGGGGCAAACTTCTCACACAGAACTGCCTTGACCAACAGAAAATACTTAAATCTACCCAGTCCAACTTCCTTCACCAGGGCAAGAAAACATCATCAAAGCCCTCCTGACAAAGAGCCATCCAGCCATATATATAAATATATATGATCCACACACACAGAGATATAGTATCATAGATTTGAAAGGGACTCCTAAAGAATCATAGAATCATAGAATCAAAGAGTTGGAAGAGACCTCATGGGCCATCCAGTCCAACCCCCTGCCAAGAAGCAGGAATATTGCATTCAAACCACCCCTGACAGATGGCCACCAGCCTCTGTTTAAAAGCTTCCAAAGAAGGAGCCTCCACCACACTCCGGGGCAGAGAGTTCCACTGCTGAACGGCTCTCACAGTCAGGACAATTATGTGTTGTGTGTTCCAGAGTAGGCAAACCAGACAATCTCCACATCAACACTGACAAAGAAACAGCAAGAAATACTGTTTACCCACAAGTATAAAGAAATTACATATATTAGAAACAACACTTTCTAATTGGGTTATAGTAGGGTTTTTAGGGCTATATGGCCATGGTCTAGAGGCATTCTCTCCTGACGTTTTGCCTGCATCTATGGCAAGCATCCTCAGAGGTAGTGAGGTCTGTTGGAACTAGGAAAAAGGATTTATATATCTGTGGAATGACCAGGGTGAGACAAAGGACTCTTGTCTGCTGGAGCTAGGCGTGAATGTTTCAACTGACCACCTAGTTCCAACAGACCTCACTACCTCAGAGGATGCTTGCCATAGATGCAGGCGAACCGTCAGGAGAGAATGTCTCTAGACCATGGTCATACAGCCCGAAAAACCCTACAACAACCCAGTGATTCCGGCCATGAAAGCCTTTAACAATACACTTTCTAATTACTTGATTTTTCAGATCACCAGATTGGGCCACAGCACCACATGGCAGGTGGCGGTTAGTGATATAATATAATATAATATAATATAATATAATATAATACGAATACTAATAATAATATGATATTATAATTATATATTTATATTACATGTAACATTACTAATAATATTACAAGAGAATGGTATAATATAATATAGTAATATTTAATGCTGATATTGCACTATGCTAATAATATAATATATTGTATGTATGTATATCTATCTATCTATCTATCTATCTATCTATCTATCTATCTATCTATCTATCTTGTAAGCCACTCTGAGTCCCCTTTGGGGTGAGAAGGGCAGAATATAAATGTCATAAATAAATGAATGAATAAATCTAATTTTTAAGGTGAAATGAGTCTCTCCGAATGTCATGCATGTGGCCATGTAGGTGAGCATGAGTGTGCATTTCGGAATTCTTCCCAAGTGGCGTCCTCCTACTTGGACAAATACCATAATATAGGCCATGTTTCTGGCCTGTTTACGTGGCACCGTGCAGGGTGTTTGTACCACCCAGCATGGATTCCTTTGCTGAACTCATCACAAAGATGTGCCATCCCCCACCATGGGACACAGAAGAATATAATCAAGTGCTAAATCTTTGGAGCTGGAAGCCTACCAGACTTTTGATGGCTTCAGCATCAGTCCAGCCATTGTGCCGGACAATCCTTGCTAATCAGGGCTATAGCAAAAAAGCTGGGAAAATAGATCTGGGGAAGCAATTATCACCTTTTGAAAAGGAGGGATAAAGCACCTTTGATTCCCCCCTTCCTCCAAGAGCCCTGATTAGCATCTCAAAGAAGGTGTCGCCTTCTTCAGATAGGACAGCTTTGACTCCCAAAAGGTCTTTCTTCGGCTGGGGAGCAAGCCTTTGAGCTCGGGCCTTTCCCAAAAGTCCTGCGTCCTCCCCCTTCTCCGAGTTTGGGCTTTCTGGGTTTCAGAATCACAAAGCGAAAGAGAAAGGGTGGCCCTCTCCGTCCCCATGAATGAAAACGCAGGAGGAATCTGGAGAGAAGGCGAAGACTCAGGCAGTTAGTTCAAACAGCTGGCTGCACCAAGACAGCCCTTGAAAATCAGAAAGCCGACTCCTGTTTGAGGAGCTCCATTGGCTGCCATTCATTTTCCAGTCCCAATTCAAGGTGCAGGTTCTTACCTACAAAGCCCTGAATGGGACCCATCTACCTGCGTGACCGCATTTCTGTGTACGAACCCACACGATCTCATCGATCATCTGGAGAGGCCCTGCTCACAATCCCACCTGCATCTCAAACGCGATTGGTGGGGATGAGGGACAGGGCCTTCTCGGTGGTGGCCCCTCGACTCTGGAACTCTCTCCCTAAGGACATCAGGCATGCCCCAATGTTGGCAATTTTTAGGAGGAGCTTGAAAACGTGGTTGTTCTCTTTGATCATCTGGAGAGGCCCTGCTCTCGCTCCCTCCCCCTTTGCAGGCGCAATTGGTGAGGACGAGGGAGAGAGTAACTTTGGTAATCATTTTATAAGATCTGCCCTCATTAAGATATCGGGAAAATATAAGGACCAAATCCATAACAAGACCCCGCTTTGGATATCACCTCAGGAAGCAGTCCACAGAAGAGAAAACCCACAAAAAACATGGTTAACCTACAAAGACATTCTGAAAAAAACAAGGTGGCAAAATGATACTAAAAACACCTGGGGAGGTCATGAGAGGGTGTCAGAGGAGTCAGCAAAGACCATCAGAAATACAATATTTTCTGTTGGTCATGAGGGTTTTGTGTTGGAAGTTTGACCCAATTCTATTGTTGGTGGGGTTTGGAATGCTCTTTGATGGAACTACACATCCCAGCAACTACAACTCAAGGTCATTTCCCCCAAACTCCACCAATGTTCACATTTGGGCATGTTGAGTATCCATGCCAAGTTTGGTCCAGACCCAACATTGTTTGAGTCCACAGTGCTCTCTGGATGGAAGTGAACTACAACTCCCAAACTCAAGATCAATGCCCACCAAACCCTTCCAGTATTTTCTGTTGGTCATGGGAGTTCTGTGTGCCAAGTTTGGTTCAGTTCCATCACTGGTGGAGTTCAGAATAATTGGTTGTACGTTAACTGAAAATCTCAGCAACTACAACTCCCAAATGACAAACCAATTCCCCCCAACCCCACCAGTATTCAAATTTGGGCGTTTTGGGTATTTGTGCCAAATTTGGTCCAGTGAATGAAAATACATCCTGCCTATCAGATATTTACATTACGATTCATAACTGTGGCAAAATTACAGTTATGAAGTAGCAACGAAAATCATGTTATGGTTGGGAGTAAACACAACATGAGGAACTGTATTAAGGAGTCGCGGCATTAGAAACAGTGACCTAGAAGAACCCTCCACTTTGCGTGACTGTGGAGCAAAACAAATAACTCACCGTCTGTATGCCTGTCCACAGTGCCCTGCCTCATGCACAGAGGAAGAACTGTTTAAAGGTACAGACAATGCAGCCGCTGTTGCCCGTTTTGGTCTAAAACTATTTAGCTGCTTGTGACACCTTTATTTTCTCAGTTTTGTGCTTATTTATATATGCAATGCTTTTGAAACGAAATAATAAGAAGTCCTACATAATCAATCAGCCTCTAAATCAATTGTCCAATCAAGTGTGGTATAAAGTTTGTTTGCTTTTTTCGTGTCAGAAGCGACTTGAGAAACTGCAAGTTGCTTCTGGTGTGAGAGAATTGGTTGTCTGCAAGGAGGTTGCCCAGGGAAAGCCTGGATGTTTTGATATTTTACCATCCTTGTGGTATCTCATGTCCCCGCATGGGGAGCTGGAGCTGACAGAGGGAGCTCATCCACGCTCTCCCCAGATTCAAACCTCCGACCTGTTGGTCTTAAGTCCTTCCGGCACAAGGGTTTAATGCACTATGCCACCAGTAGGTAATTAGGTAGTCCCCTGACATTAAGTCCAGTCATGTCTGACTCTGGGGTATGGTGCTCATCTCCATTTCTAAGCCGAAGAGCCAGTGTTGTCCGTAGACACCTCCAAGGTCATGTGGCCGGCATGACTGCATGGAGCGCCGTTACCTTCCCGCCGGAGCGGTACCCATTGATCTACTCACATTTGCATGTTTTCGAACTGCTAGGTTGGCAGAAGCTAGGGCTGACAGCGGAAGCTCACGCCGCTCCCGGAAATCGAACGTGCGATCTTTCGATCAACAAGCTCAGCAGCTCAGTGCTTTAACCCACTGCGCCACCGGGGGTCCCGGTTAGGCTCCCATAAATCCAAGTGAAGTCATGACAGACCTGATATGGAACCCAGCAGCTGCTGCCGCCACCGTCAGCAGTTGTGTTGTTGTATATTTCGTACAGAAAACAGCAGAAGGGTTTTTCCACCAGAAAAGAGACATTAAGAAACTCACCAATGCATTTAAAGGATAACTCCTGCTGGCAAAATAGGGAACAGCCATCTCCGTTGACTTTGTTCATGTCATCGCACACTTCCCCAAGGTCCCTGTGAACAGCATATGTAGATGATAAGGCAAATAGTCAGTAAGGGAACATTAAAGAAATCTTCAACCATTATGGCAAGAAACATTGCAATATGTAACACAATTTTTGTTCCTGAGTTACAGATGTCATTTCCTAATTGTTTTTTCCCCCATCAAAGCATGCAGCGCAGCACATTTTGCTCTAGCTTCCCAATGGATATCTCATTGAGTCTCAACCAATTCAACCTAGTTTGTAGCAATCACAAAAATGAAGTTTCTGGAGCATAGGTAAAAGTAAAGGTTTTCCCTTGACATTAAGTCCAGTCATGTCCGATTCTGAGGTGGTCATCCCCATTTCTAAGCCAAAGAGCCAGCACTGTCCGTAGACACCTCCAAGGTCATGTGGCCAGCATGACTTCACGGAGCGCCATTACTTTCCCGCCAGAGCAGTACCTATTGATCTACTCACATTTGCATGTTTTTGAACTACTAGGTTGGCAGAAGCTGGGGCTGTTAGCAGAAGCTCACGCCGCTCCCAGAGAACTCAGGCCTAGCTTCTCACTCCAACGCTACGTTGCCTGAACTAACTCTTAGGTAAATACCTTGCTAATTAATAGCCACCCATGAAAGCATTTATTTTCCCATGAATTTTCTCCACAGTTTCCCCACATAATCGCTCTGACCTGCAATGCCTATTTTCTGCTCTGGTCTGTAAACAAAGACTTTTGTTGATCTCCTTAGCTCCAGGTGTTTTTGTCTTGGGAGTCTTCTGTATCATTCAGTTATCTGCCCGACTCCTTATCTAATGTTGCAGTTTCTCACTCAAACGCTACGTTGCCTGAACTAACTCTTAGGTAAACACCTTTCTAATTAATAGCCACCTGAGGCGAGGGAGAGAGACTATTTCCTCTTTAAAACCTCTTTGCTGCCTTATACTGATTCAGTTTCTTATTTTATATTGGCAGGGACTTTCTGTGTGCTGTTAAACCTTTGTACTTTATATCGCAGGCAATGAAACACTCGTGTGTATAACCAAGTAACACAGTTTATTTATAACTTCTGGCTCCAACGCTTGTGGTTACATTTGTGTTTTGCTGCAATCTTGAGGCTTACAGTCAGTATCATTAACTTGGTTAATTTTTCTGAATAAACTATCAATGTTTCACATTCACCAACATGTTACTTGCTTTACACACTCTTGGCTGAATTATATTCTGAACTAAGGTGACACTAGCCTTATTTATGTTCCTTAAAACTCGAGCTCTATTTAACTAACTGCTTCTCTATATCAGAAGTCTTTAACACATCTTCATAACTGCTTATTTCTATCAGGCACTCAAAAACCAACTCTCCTCTTCACACACAGATTCCTAACTGTCATTCTCAAACTCCCACACTCTAACTGCCTCTTTCAGAACCTTGGCTCCACCCCTTTGGAATGTTCAGCTCTGCTCTCCCCAACTGTCATTTTGGCCTAGCAGCCTTTTCAAATCCTGGGCCTAAATTAATCTGCATATGACCAATCGGCTTCACATATGCAAATGAATCCTATCTCTGCTGTTGCTACCCTGTCTGTACTTATTCTTCCCTATCTGCCATATGTAAACATAGAGCTATACACCAAAACTTTAACATACAGTAGCAATTTCACTACACCACCCATGAAAGCATTCATTTTCCCATGAATTCTCTCCACAGCTTTCCCACATAATTGCTCTGACCTGCAATGCCTATTTTCTGCTCTGGTCTATAAACAAAGACATTTGTTGATCTCCTTAGCTCTAGGTGTTTTTGTCCTGGGAGTCTTCTGTATCACTCAGTTCTCTGCACAATTCCTTATCTAATGTTGCAGTTTCTGGCTCCTCTGACTGACCCTGAAGCCCTGCATTTTCCAAGTCAGATTTTTCACAGAGAGAAGCATCATTCCCCTGACTTGGATCTTCATCACTTCGTGACCCAGGAAATCCCACAGGCAATCCCATAATCCTCTCTAAATCATCAGTGAACCCATCAGCCTCAGGCTGATCTACAACATAAATGAACCTTGCATCCCAAATATTAAGGCCCTGCAAGACCTTCATAGCTTGTGAAATTAGGCTGCATCTCAAATGAGGTAGATTTCCCATACTCACCTCTGGATGATCCCATCCCCACAATAGCCACTTCCATGGACATAGATGAGGGGTGGGGATGCTTCACTCTCTTCTGTCCCAGAAAGAACTGAGACCCAGTAAGTGTACTGGTTTCCTGCTCTTATTTCACTGCAATGGAAGAAAGAGGACATCAGCAGGGCAATAACATGCAGAATAGCTTTGACTTTCAACGCTAGGGGAAGAATTGTTGACAAGTCTCACTTTTAGCAGCCCACCTCTCCAATGTTTTGGGAAAGGGGTGTTTTAGGGAATCTAGGTTATGACTCCAATATTCAGCACTCTCTATATTACTATATTACTACTTCTTTTTCTTTTCTTTTCAGTTTACCTGTCCAAACGTATTCTCCCCTATGAGCCATGAACGACATTAAGATCTTCCGGAGAGACCCTGCTCTCGGTCCCACCACCTTCACGAACGTGTTTGGTGGGAACGAGAGACAGGGCCTTCTCGGTGGTGGCCCCTCGGCTATGGAACTCTCTCCCGAGTGAGATTAGATCTGCCCCCTCCCTCTTAGAATCATAGGATCAAAGAGTTGGAAGAGACCTCATGGGCCATCCAGTCCAACCCCCTACCAAGAAGCAGGGATATTGCATTCAAATCACCCAACAGATGGCCATCCAGCTTCTGTTTAAAAGCTTCCAAAGACGGAGCCTCCACCACACTCCGGGGCAGAGAGTTCCACTGCTGAACTGCTCTCACAGTCAGGAAGTTCTTCCTCATGTTCAGATGGAATCTCCTCTCTTGTAGTTTGAAGCCATTGTTCCACTGCGTCCTAGTCTCCAGGGAAGCAGAAAACAATCTTGCTCCCTCCTCCCTGTGGGTTCCTCTCACATATTTATACATGGCTATCATATCTCCTCTCAGCCGTCTCTTCTTCAGGCTAAACATGCCCAGCTCCTTAAGCCGCTCCTCATAGGGCTTGTTCTCCAGACCCTTGATCATTTTAGTCACCCTCCTCTGGACACATTCCAGCTTGTCAATATCTTTTGTCCTTCAGGAGGCTAGTGAAATCCTGGTTATGGAACGAAGTGTTTCCAGAATAATGGCTGAGACTGGTTACAGACCAAAGTGAGTGACCACATATGCAGACTGAGTTGAACATGATTTTACCTGAGCGATTTGGTATATATGTATTTTATCTATATGTATTTTAATCTTGCGTTGTCTGATGTTTTAACTTGTATTAGTAGCACTGAATCCTTGCTGTAAGCTGGTCTGAGTCCCTCTATGGAGGTGAGAAGATCGGGATATAAAAGTTTTAAATAAATAAGAAATAAATAATTTTAGGACACGAATGAGACTGTCTGAACACCGACATAAGGATTGCATCATATAAAGAAAATGAACAAAATCTGGCTACCAGTATTAAAAAAAAACTCTAAAATTACAACAGCACAACAACAGAGAGGAAACAAACAAGGACATCTAATCACCTCTCAACAAAAGATTGCCCCAGGCACTGCCAGGCCATCAAATGCTAATCAAGAAGGTCAGTTGAAACATTCACACCTAGGTCCAGCAGACAAGAGTTCTTTGCCCCACACTGGTCATTCCACAGATATATAAACCCTTTTTCCTAGTTCCAACAGACCTCACTACCTCTGAGGATGCTTGCCATAGATGCAGGCAAAACGTCAGGAGAGAATGCCTCTAGACCATGGCCATATAGCCCGAAAAAACCTACAACAACCCAAATAATTTAATGCAACTGTTGTATTGAATGGCAGCATTGGGTAACTGAGCCAAGATAGCCAATGCACAAGCAAATGCTCAAAAAATTGCATTATATGGCTTTGCCCAATACATAGAGATTAAAAGCTCTTCTATAGCCTGGAAATGAGTGCTGACGGAAGAGACCACAAGGACCATCCAGTCCAACCGTTCTTTTTGGGGTGGGGGGTCCTTTCAAACTCTCCTCTGTTCTGTCCGTCGGCTTTCTTCTCCTCCCATATACAATCTCCTGCTCCGCTCTGGAATTCCTGGCATAACTCCATCAATAGACGTCCATTGCGCTAATCATTCCACATGACCTAGCCATCTTAACCTTTCTGAGACAATTAATGATCTAGGGTTCATTAGTGTCTGTCCCTGTATGTTCTCAGTCTTGCTATACATCTCTTCAGAGGAGGTGGGAAGAAAGCATGTCTAGTCTCGAGCGACAGCTCCAGAGAGTCCGTGCTCAGAGTTTAATGTTGTTATTGTGCATGGCAAACAAACCCCAGTGTTTGATGTTACCCTAAACACTCAAGGTTTTCGTTCAGACTTGAAAGGAGACATCTAAGGGTCTGGAACCTATTCTGGCCATAGGTTTCAGCAATTTGGGAGAAAGTTTTGACCAAAAACCAGTTCAAATTTGTGAGCCAAGAAAGAAAAGCATTCTCCGCCTGTAAAATGTCAACAGGGTTTGCATAGCACCTCTATAATATGGCCCACCAAAGAGGAAGAGCTACAACTTCAGCTAATTCCCAATTATTTGCTGGAAAGACAACTGAGAAATTTATTTATTTATTTATTTATTTATTTACGACATTTATATGCCGCCCTTCTCACCCCAAAGTGGACTCAGAGATGCTTACAAGACACACACACACACATATACACACAAACACAAACAATATATTATATTGTCGAAGGCTTTCATGGCTGGAATCACTGGGTTGTTGTAGGTGTTTTTGGGCTATATGGCCATGGTCTAGAGGCATTCTCTCCTGATGTTTCGCCTGCATCTATGGCAAGCATCCTCAGAGGTAGTGGCCCAGAGCAACAGTTGGTATTGGGGGGAGGGTCCCCAACTGATGACATATGCAGGAGACAAGATGGAACTGTCCCATGGCCCCCTCTCTCTTCACTCTGACCCAGAGTGGCAGTTGGTATTGGGAGGAGGGGTCACCAACTGATGACATATGCCGGAGACAACATGGAACTGTCCTCTGGCCCCCTCTCTCTTCACTCTGGCCCAGAACGGCATTTGGTGCTGGGGGGAGGGGTCCCCAATTGATGACATATGCAGGAGACAAGATGGAACTGTCCCCTGGCCCCTTCTCTCTTCACTCTGGCCCAGAGCAGCAGTTGGTCCTGGGGGGAGGGGTCCCCAATTGATGACATATGCAGGAGACAAGATGGAACTGTCCCCTGGCCCCTTCTCTCTTCACTCTGGCCCAGAGCGAAAGTTGGTGTTGGAGGAAGGGGTCCCGATCTGATGACATAAGCAGGAGACAAAATGGAACTGTCCCCTGGCCCCCTCTCTCTTCACTCTGGCCCAGAGCGGCACTTGGTGCTGAGGGGAGGGGTCCCCAGCTAATGACATATGCAGGAGACAAGGTGGAACTGTCCCCTGACCCCCTCTCTCTTCACTCTGGCCCAGAGCAGCAGTTGGTCCTGGGGGAAGGGGTCACCAATTGATGACATATGCAGGAGACAACATGGAACTGTCCCATGGGCCCCTCTCTCTTCACTCTGACCCAGAGCGGCAGTTGGGGTTGGAGGGAGGGGGTCCCCTACTGATGACATATGCAGGAGACAAGATGGAACTGTCCCCTGGCACTATCATCATTCTGGCCCAGAGCAGCAGTTGGTATTGGGGGGAGGGTCCCCAACTGATGACATATGCAGAAGACAAGAAGGAACTGTCCCCTGGCCCCCTCTCTCTTCACTCTGGCCCAGAGTAGCAGTTGGTGCTGGGAGGAGGGGTCCCCAGCTGATGACATATGCAGGAGACTAGATGGAACTGTCCCCTGGTCCCCTGTCTCTTCACTCTGGCCCGGAGCGGCAGTTGTTGCTGGAGGGAGGGGTCCCCAACTGATGACATATGCAGGGGACAAAAGGGAACTGTCCTCTGGCTCCCTCTCTCTTCACTCTGGCCCAGAGAAGCAGTTGGTGCTGGGGGGAGGGGTCTCCAACTGATGACATATGCAGGAGACAAGGTGGAACTGTTGGTGGAGCAGTTGGTGCTGGGGGGAGAGGTCCCCAACTGATGACATATGCAGGAGACAAGATGGAACTGTCCCTTGGCCTCCTCTCTCTTCACTCTGGGCAAGAGCAGCAGTTGGTGCTGAAGGGAAGGGTATGCAGCTGATGATATATGCAGAAGACAAGGTGGAACTTTCCCCTGGCCTCCTCTCTCTTCACTCTGGCCCAGAGCAGCAGTTGGTGCTGGAGGGAGGGGTCTGCAGCTGATGACATATGCAGGAGACAAGATGGAACTGTCCTCTGGCCCCCTCTTTCTTCACTCTGGCCCAGAGTAGCAGTTGGTGCTGGGAGGAGGGGTCCCCAGCTGATGACATATGCAGGAGACTAGATGGAACTGTCCCCTGGTCCCCTGTCTCTTCACTCTGGCCCGGAGCGGCAGCTGGTGCTGGGGGGAGTGGTGCCCAGCTGATGACATATGCAGGAGACAAGACGGAACTGTCCCCTGGCCCCTTCTCTCTTCACTCTGACCCAGAGTGGCAGTTGGTATTGGGGGGAGGGGTCCCCAGCTGATGACTTATGCAGGAGACAAGATGGAACTGTCCCCTGGCTCCCTCTCTCATCACTCTGTCCCAGAGTGGCAGTTGATATTGGGGGGAGGGGTCCCCAACTGATGACTTATGCAGGAGACAAGATGGAACTGTCCCTTGGCCCCCTCTCTCTTCACGCTGTGACGGTCCCTTGTCAACTGCAGCGACACTTGCTGGAGTGGCAAAACAATCAGAGAAGGAAGAAGACAGTGCGACTCTGTGTCTCTTTTAAAACCAATCTGCGTACTCATACAGGTGGATCTGGAGGCTGCCTTTGAATGCTCAAACCCAGACGTTCCTCCGGCTGGCAAGGCTTCAGAAAACCCGAGCAGACAGACAACGAGTCTGGAGAAGGACGAGTGGGAAGGAATGCCATAACGGAGGCAGCTGCGAGGATGAATTTCAAGCAATGGACTACGTTCAATGGAGATGGAAGATTACGATATTTTCCTCGCACAGTGGGGGTCATGTTATCTCAAGCCTCTGTGCAACGGAGGCCAGAGCCGGAGCCAAATGCAAGTCGGCAGGAGGCTGCCTTGGCTGCCATTGAAAGGGCCTCCTTCGACTCCGACTCCTCCGACTCCGAGGGCGCTGTGCACCAAGCTTTCCATCCTGGCTCCGAGCTGCAACTCTCACTGGAAACAGCTGTCCTGCTGACTGAAGGGCATGCAGCCGGAATTTGCTGCTCCTCCTGATTCAGTAACCCATGGAAGGCAGCTTCAGCAGAGTCTGAACTCTTTTAACATGGATAGGCAACATGTAGCCTTCCAGATGTCCCCGGCCGACATAGTTAAGCAACAAATACACAAGGGAAAACAATCTTAAAAACATTGTTGATTGCCCACTGCTGAAGTCGGGATGGAAAGAATATTGACAATTGTGTCCCAGTCCAAAACAAACAAGCAAGCAAGTAAACAAACAGGTTTCTTATACTAATAATATAATAATAATAACTTTATTTTTATACCATGCCAACCATCTCCCCTAGGATATCTTTTGGGAAAGATACAGTGTTTGGGGAAAATAGACCTTGACATTTGGGAGTCGTAGTTGCTGGGATTTATAGTTCACCTACAACCGGAGAGCACTGTGGACTCAAACAATGATGGAACTAGACCAAACTCGACACAAATTCTCAATATGCCCAAATGTGAACACTGATGGAGTTTGGGGAAAATAGACCTTGGCATTTGGGAGTTGTAGTTGCTGGGATTTATAGTTCACCTACAACCGGAGAGCACTGTGGACTCAAACAATGATGGAACTAGACCAAACTCGACACAAATTCTCAATATGCCCAAATGTGAGCACTCATGGAGTTTGGGGGAAATAGACCTTGCCATTTGGGAGTTGTAGTTGCTGAGATTTATAGTTCAATTACAACCAGAGAGCACTGTGGACTCAAACAATGATGGATCTGGACCAAACTTGGCATAAATCCTCAATAGGCCCAAATGTGAAAACTGGTGGAGTTTGGGGAAAATAGACCTTGGCATTTGGGAGTCATAGTTGCTGGGATTTATAGTTCAATTACAACCGGAGATCACTGTGGACTCAAACAATGATAGATCTTGACCAAACTTGGCACAAATCCTCAATATGCCCAAATGTGAGCACTGATAGAGTTTGGGGAAAATAGACCTTGGCATTTGGGACTCATAGTTGCTAGGATTTATAGTTAACCTACAACCGGAGAGCACTGTGGACTCAAACAATGATGGAACTGGACCAAACTTGGCACAAATCCTCAATATGCCCAAATGTGAGCACTGATAGAGTTTGGGGAAAATAGACCTTGGCATTTGGGACTCATAGTTGCTAGGATTTATAGTTAACCTACAACCGGAGAGCACTGTGGACTCAAACAATGATGGAACTGGACCAAACTTGGCACAAATCCTCAATATGCCCAAATGTGATTGAGTTTGAGGAGAATGGATCTTGGCACTTGGGAGTCATAGTTGCTGGGATTTATAGTTCACCTACAACTGTTTGGTAGAGAGAAGCATTAAGAAGAAAAGCATTAATGCCCCTGTGGACTTTCCTATCCTATTATTTGGCTTGTCTAGGTTAAGACCTCTTCTCAAAACTTGAGCATCTTTGAACATGACAGCCACATATGGATTTCTGAAGGCCCCACATAATTTTGATATTCCATTCTTAATCCTGTGTCCTTTACTTACGTGTCCACGAATTTCCGGCTGAGATCTGAGATGAGGACCGAAGAGCCTTTCTGGAATGGAGGGTCCCGTGTGACTTTGTAGTGGATGGCACGGCAGTGGGTGCACCACTTACTGTGTGGGACAGAGCTGATCATGGCAGCGTCAATCTCCAAGTGCTCATCCAAGGTGAAGATCTGGATCCCATAGACTTCCTCTTTCACTTCTGTGTGGTCAAGCTTGATGGTAAGGGGAATGTCACAGAAGAAGTTCTGGGGCCCCAAGGAAACGTTCCATCCACTGACCATAAGGAGTTTGATGTTGTTTATGGCTTCTTTGGAGTCCCAATCAGAGGACACATAGGTCACCCAGATGGTCAGTGACTCAGGAATCACAGGGTACTGAAACTCCAACTCCAGATAGCAACCTTGAGGTTCAGGGCAGGCTGGTGGGACTATTTGCTTCACTGCTGAATTGGGACTCCATGTTCTAACATCAGGCTTACATGGTTGCTCCACGTCAGGGTGGCCTTGGAAATGGAAACAAAAAGGAACAGAATAAAGACAACACACCATTGTTAAGTGCCCACTGCTCTGGTGACAGTGGACAACCATGTGTGATAATGTATTTATGCTAAGAGTGAAAAATAATAAAAAAGAGTAATACCTACAAGTGATGGTAGCAGTAGATCTAAACCAATGGTTCCCAACCTTTGATCCTCCAGGTGTTTCGGACTTCAACTCCCAGAAATCCCAGTCATCTTATCAGCTGTTAGGAATTGTGGGAGCTGAAGTCCAAAACACCTGGAGGACCAAAGGTTGGGAACCACAGATCGAAACCATCTGGAGAAGTGCTAAGCTGAGAAAGGTTACCTTAGACTACTGGTTTCCAACTTTTGGTCCTTCAGGTGTTTTGGACTTCAACTTCCAGAAATCCCAGTCAGCTTACCAACTGTTAAGAATTGTGGGAGCTGAAGTCCAAAACACCTGGAGGACCAAATTTTGGGAACCACAGATTGAAACCATCTGGAGAAATGCTAAGCTGGGAAAGGTCACCTTAGACCACTGGTTTCCAACCTTGGGTTCTTCAAGTGATTTAGACTTTAACTTCCAGAAATCCCAGTCAGTTTACCAACTGTTAAGAATTGTGGGAGCTGAAGTCCAAAACACCTGGAGGACCAAATTTTGGGAACCACAGATCTAAACCATCTGGAGAAATGCTAAGCTGGGAAAGGTTACCTTAGACGACTGGTTTCTAACCTTTGGTTCTCTGGGTGTTTTGGACTTCAACTACCAGAAATCCCTGCCAGCTTACCAAATGTTAATAATTGTGGGAACTGAAGTCCAAAACACCTGGAGGACCGAAGTTTGAGAACCACAGATCTAAACCATCTGGAGAAGTCCTAAGCTGGGAAAGGTTACCTTAGACAACTGGTTCCAAGCCTTTGGTCTTCCAGGTGTTTTGGACTTCAACTCCCAGGAATCCCAGCCATCTTACTAGCTGTTAGGAATTGTGGGAGCTGAAGTCCAAAATACCCGGAGGACCAAAGTTTGGGAACCACAGATCGAAACCATCTGGAGAAATGCTAAGCTGGGAAAGGTTACCTTAGACCACTGGTTTCCAACCTTTGGTCCTCCAGGTGTTTTGGACTTCAACTTCCAAAAATCCCAACCAGCTTACCAACTGTTAAGAATTGTGGGAGCTGAAGTCCAAAACTCCTGGAAGACCAAAGGTTGGGAACCACAGATCTAAACCATCTGGAGAAATGCTAAACTGGGAAATGTTACCTAAGACCACTGGTTTCCAACCTTTGGTCCTCCAGGTGTTTTGGACTTCAACTTCCAGAAATCCCAGCCAGCTTACCAACTGTTAGGAATTGTGGGAGCTGAGGTCCAAAACACCCTGAGGACCAAAGTTTGGGAATGACTGCCTTAGACTTAAAAAACCAGAAGAAGGTGGCCAGTAAGGAGAAAAAACATAGAAAACAGATCTGCAACAAGCTGATATAGGCAACTCAGAAGTGAAACATTCAGAACATGACCAATGCCACCAAATGTAACCGAGGAGGGAAACATCTCCACCAAACACAAGCAAAGCAGGGAAGACGTGGTCACACAATTTAACAACAATGAAAGAATTAGAGCTTTGTTTTCTTTCTCAATGAATGATTCCTCCCCAAGAAAGTCAATTGGTGTCCTTCTTCTTTTTCTTCCAACTGTCCCTTTCGAATCTCATTCATGGAAAGAGGTGGGAAGGGAAGGGCTCAACATCTCACCAAGGCTTACTCAGTGTGAGGAGCAAATGCACCACATGGTTTTCTTTATCTTGGAATGCTCTGTGTGTGCTTTTGCCCGCAGGAGGTTAAGGTGAACCATCAGGCTCTGACTGGGAGCCAGCAGAAGAAGCCGCTTTCCTTCTTTTCAACCAAAAAGCCAGTGAGGAAGGTGGCTTGGTGTTTTCAAAGCCTTGTTTCTTGGGATAAGATGAGGCAGGCAGTAATGAAGGATGGAAAGAATATTGTTAAAAGACCGAGAAACATGTCTTTTGGAAGGTTGAGAAACCTACATGGGAGAAATCCTGGAAGTCGAGAGAGAACGCTCACAGTTGGGTATGCAATCTGCATAAAATTTGCATTAAGATGTTCTGTGCAGAAATCAGAATTTTCTGGGCAGAGAATTGTAAGAAATATTAGGAAAAAAAGAAGCAGTTTCTTGCTTGGAAAATACAGAAATTTGGGGACTTATTTTGTGAAGAATTTGCACATGGATGATGTGCATCGAAAATTCAAGGGTTGAATGAAAAGTAATGCCTCCACCTTCACAACTCCTCAACAGATGGCAGTACTGGTATGCGGCTGGTACTGGCTTGTTCAGTAGACTCTCCTCTACAGTTCCATTTTGGCGGGAACACTTAGCATTGAACAGTTGTGTTGTTAAAGTGCAAAGTATGGAACCCTGCGCAGACAGTTGGTCAATGTGACTTAAGCAACGTGCAGTCATTGAATTCTTGACAGCAGAAGGTGTCACTCCAAAGGAGATTCATCAGAGAATGCAAGCTGTTTATGATGATTGTGTTGATGAGAATACTGTGCATCGTTGGGCGATTAAGTTTAAAGATGTTGAGGTGGGAACATCTGACTTGCGTGACAAACAAAGAGTTGGATGTCCTGTGACAGCAACCACCGAGTTTCACAAGCAAAGGATTAACAGATTGGTTCAGGACAATTTCAAGCATAATCAGCATTTCACAAGAATGTGTGGTTCACATTATTGCTTTGCTTGGCTTCGCAGGCACGTCTGGCGGGGACAAGAGACAGGGCCTTCTCTGTGGTGGCCCCCCGGCTGTGGAACTCGCTTCCTAGGGATATTAGATCAGCCCCCTCCCTCCTGACTTTCCGAAAAAGAGTAAAAACTTGGCTCTTTGAGCAAGCATTCGGCATCCGGAGTAAACAGACAAACTAGAGTTGGAAATTGACCCAGGAACGGCCAAGACAAGGTAACGGATGAAGATTTGAATGAGAGGACATAGTTTCTTTTTAAATTGTTTAATATGCACTGTCATTTATGTTTAATTGCACTTGATGTTTTTGCTTTATTAATGTATGTATTTTGTTTCAGCATCGAATTGTGCCGACTGTGTATACCGCCCTGAGTTGCCTTCGGGCTGAAATGGGTGGGATAGAAATAATGTAAAATAAATAAATAAAAATATCGGAAGATCTGTGCACGATGGGTACCCAGGATGCGGACGCCTGAAATGAAAGCACACAGACTTGAAACTTCAGAGACTGGATCTCACTACTGTACGACATCCTCCATACAGTCCAGATTTAGCACCGTCTGACTTCCATTTGTTCCTGATAATGAAAGAAGATTTGCGGGGACATCATTATGCTTCTAATTAAGACGTTGAGAGAACTGTGAGACGCTGGTTGTGTTGACTTCTTCCATGACGGCTTCAGAAAACTTGTTCATCATTGGCAGAAATGTATCCAATTGTCTGGTGATTATGTGGGAAAGTGAATAGTGGTAGTTAAAGAGCACATTCTAAGGATTATTTCTGTGTTTGATGTATTAAAATATTCCCATCCAAACCAAAGTAACGAAGGTGGAGGCATTACTTTTCATTCAACCCTCGTAGAATTTTCTGAGCAGAAAAATCATAGAACCATACAAGATGTTATGAAATCACGGGATTGGTAACTTCACGAGGGAGCAATACTCTTTGGCAAAGTAGGCTACAGATCTTGGAAAAAGTACAACTCTCAGGATTCCATATCATTTTGCTGTGGCAGTTGAAGTGCCATCAAACTGCATTTATTCTACGGTGCACCTAATGATTCCATGGTTTCAGCTATGGAGTTCTAGGGCTTGTAGTTTAGGGAAGCACTAAGAAGTGACGAGCGGAGTGCTGCAGGGTTCCGTCCTGGGTCCGGTCCTGTTCAACATCTTTATTAATGACTTAGATGAAGGGCTAGAAGGCAGGATCATCAAGTTTGCAGACGAAACCAAATTGGGAAGGATAGCCAATACTCCAGAGGACAGGAGCAGAATTCAAAACGATCTTGACAGATTAGAGAGATGGGCCAAAACTAACAAAATGAAGTTCAACAGTGACAAATGCAAGATACTCCACTTAGGCAGAAAAAACGAAATGCAAAGATACAGAATGGGGGACAATGCCTGGCTCGAGAGCAGTACGTGTGAAAAAGATCTTGGAGTCCTCGTGGACAACAAGTTAAACATGAGCCAACAATGTGATGTGGCAGCAAAGAAAACCAATGGGATTTTGGCCTGCATCAATAGGAGTATAGTGTCTAGATCTAGGGAAGTAATGCTACCCCTCTATTCCGCTTTGGTTAGATATTGTGTCCAATTCTGGGCACCACAATTCAAGAGAGATATTGACAAGCTGGAATGTGTCCAGAGGAGGGCGACTAAAATGATCAAGGGTCTGGAGAACAAGCCCTATGAAGAGTGGCTTAAGGAGCTGGGCATGTTTAGCCTGAAGAAGAGAAGGCTGAGAGGAGATATGATAGCCATGTATAAATATGTGAGAGGAAGCCACAGGAGGAGGGAGCAAGCTTGTTTTCCGCTTCCTTGCAGACTAGGACGCGGAACAATGGCTTCAAACTACAAGAGAGGAGATTCCATCTGAACATGAGGAAGAACTTCCTGACTGTGAGAGCCGTTCAGCAGTGGAACTCTCTGCCCCGGAGTGTGGTGGAGGCTCTTTCTTTGGAAGCTTTTAAACAGAGGCTGGATGGCTATGTGTCAGGGGTGATTTGAATGCTTCTTGGCAGGGGGTTGGACTGGATGGCCAATGAGGTCTCTTCCAACTCTTTGAATGTTTGATTCTATGATTCTACCTGTACATCTGAATAGTCTGTATGTTAAATGTTGTTGCAATTCATTAGTGTGAAAGCACTCCAATTTTCACAACAAACTAAACTGAAGGGAGAAAAAATTCAGGAACTGAGGAAAAACTAAAATTAAGAGATTTGTCTATTCCTGGTTCATACTTTAGATTTTGTAAACTGTGGTTTTACTCTTCCTCAACCCACAATTATATAAGCTCTGGAATCATCAAAAAAATGTTTTGTTAAAAACGAGAAAGTCTCATTTCTGGCTTCCCTCCTACAAAATGTGAAGTGTGTTCCAAAATAAGAACAACCAAAAAAGAAGAATGCAAGAGAATTTCATTTCAAAGCAAAGAGATCTAATTCCTGGACAAATGCAGAGTTTGGAAAGTTACTTTTCAGAAGCAATTGATTCTCAGCGAATGACAAATAACGCTGCTAAAAGGGCGGGTTGCTGTGCTCCTGATCCCTTTCGTACACATTTCTGTTAAATTTAATCCACTAATTAACTTCTATCGATTTATATTCCTTTCGAACAGATCATAGCAGAAAGCTCTTTTTTCCGAATGCCATGGAATATATCCTTGCAAATTGACCATTGCAAGAGTTAAGAAACATCGCTCTTACTTTTTTGAGCTACTTTGGAAAGGCGGCTCCATTACAGAATTGCAAAATAACTCGATTGTGTTGGAAATAGCAATCTTCTCAAGTATCCACTAGTTGATCGCTGGCCAGGAAATCAGAAGACACTTACTTCTTGGGAGGAGAGCAATGTCCAGTATCGATAAAATCGTAAAGAGTAGAGACATCTCACTGGCAACAAAGATCTGCCTAGTCAAAGCCATGGTATTTCCTGTAGTAACCTACGGATGTGAGAGCTGGACCTTAGGGAAGGCCGAGTGAAGGAAGAGAGATGCTTTTGAGCTGTGGTGTTGGAGGAAAGTGCTGAGAGTGCCTTGGACTGCGAGAAGATCCAACCAGTCCATCCTCCAGGAAATAAAGCCCGACTGCTCACTGGAGGGAAAGATACTAGAGACAAAGTTGAAGTCCTTTGGCCACATCATGAGGAGACAGCAAAGCCTAGAGAAGACAATGATGCTGGGGAAAGTGGAAGGCAAAAGGAAGAGGGGCCGACCAAGGGCAAGATGGATGGAGGGCATCCTTGAAGTGACTGGACTGACCTTGAAGGAGCTGGGGGTGGTGACGGCCGACAGGGAGCTCTGGCGTGGGCTGGTCCATGAGGTCACGAAGAGTTGGAGACGACTGAACGAATGAACAACAACATCCACTAGTTATTTGTTATGTATATAATTGCTTAAGGAATTGTATGCATATATTGGTTTGCAATATTACCTAACCTCTTTGTTGTGGGAGGGCCTGCAGATTATGAGATCAGGTCTGGACATGTTCAGGACTCAGATTCCATTTTAGTATATAGAAGCCATTAGACTCTTAGAGAGAGTAGAAGCCATCTATTTTGCTTTACACTTCGGCAAAAGCAGTTAAGACGGCACCTTAAAAACATACTAAAACTCAGCATTACAACTTAATTAAAAGGAAACCCATACAGCCAGCATAGTTTGAATCTCTAAGTCTCCAATGAGATACGGTGGTCCACACTCTCATTACATCTAGGATAGACTACTGCAATGCACTCTACATGGGGTTGCCTTTGAAGACTGCTCGGAAGCTTCAAATAGTCCAACGAGAGGCAACGAGGTTAATAACTGGGGTGGCATACAGGGAGCATACAACTCCCATGTTACACCAGCTCCACTGGCTGCCAGTTTGCTACCATATGCACAATTCAAAGTGCTGGCTTTGGCCTATAAAGCCATAAACAGCCCCGGCACAAATTGCCTGTCCAAATGCATCTCCCCCTATGTACCACCACGGAGATTAAGATCCTCTGGGGAGGCCCTGCTTTTCATCCCGCCATTATCACAGGCGCGATTGGTGGGGACAAGAGACAGGGCCTTCTTGGTGATTGCCCCCCCCTGGCTACGGAACTCCCTTCCTGGTGAGATCAAATCAGCCCCCTCCCTCCTGTCCTTTAGAAGGATGGTAAAAACTTGGCTGTGGGACCAAGCTTTCAGGACAGGGCAATAAAGCGGAAATAGGAAAGATGACAGGGCCAATTAGATTTGACGTGGATGACTAGGGTGGTTTTAAATGGTGTATTTTAATATTTTGATAAATGTGTGTGTGAATTTGTATCCCGGCATTGAATGTTTGCTGTATATATGCTGTGCTCCGCCCTGAGTCCCCTTCGGGGTGAGAAGGGTGGAATATAAATGTTTTTAATTAATTAATTAATTGATTAATGTCTACTGGAGCTGAACATTGGATTGCAGTGGAGGACCTCCAAATGCTAGATGAGTCTCTTGATCCTTCAGAAAGACTTTAGAGATTCACCCTGAAGAATCTAGGAATTTTCATTAACCAAGTAATTAGAACTACAAAAGTTCCCCCTCCAACATGGAGATCTGAAAGTATTCGTTTGTTATTTGCCTTTCCTTGCACGGTTCTTCCTTCCAACCAATCTGATTTGTCCTTCCATTCCTTTTCTTCCCCATCCAGAGACTGATGCTCACCCTCTGCTCCTCGGGGACTCCAATGTCCGGATGGGTCGCAGGGCATGGGCGAGGAGGCACTGAAAGCGTACTGCACCAGGACCTGGCCTTCCAAGCAGAGGTCACATGCTGATCCCACTTCTCTAGGAGGCAGGAAACAAACAAAAAGGAAATGCACCAACTTAGTAACAGTTGAAAATGGAGAGCATTCGGTAGATTCATACAGCACTCATAAGCAACTACAGAATCTATTGTACGAACTTCACACACATTGTCTGTTGATTTATACAGACAATTTTCTGAATCAGCACCCCAAATAACCAAACTGAATCTAAAGTTGACCAATCTCCAACCTCCCTTTTTTGGGCAAGTGGTTGGGTGGTCGCCTCTCAGCTCCAGGGATTCCTAGAGGACATAGATTATCTGGACCAGTCACAATCTGGCTTTAGGCCTGGTCATGGTATTTATTTATCGTGTCATCAGCAACCATACCATTGTATTACATTTCTAACAGAGCAAAACAAACACAGAGATTTAAAAAAAAAACCACAGATTTTGCAAACTTGGTAGTTGGTTAAATGTCCTTTGACCAGTATCTGGCCACTTGGAGTGCCTCTGGTGTTGCCGCAAGAAGGTCCTCCATGGTGCATGTGGCAGGGCTCAGGGTGCATTGCAGCAGGTGGTCTGTGGTTTGTTCTTCTCCACACTCGCATGCCGAGGATTCCACCCTGTAGCGCCATTTCTTAAGATTGGCTCTGCATCTCGTGGTGCCAGAACGCAGTCTGTTCAGCGCCTTCCAAGTCGCCCAGTCTTCTGTGTGCCCAGGGGGGAGTCTCTCATCTGGTATCACCCATTGATTGAGGTTCTGGGTTTGGGCCTGCCACTTTTGGACTCTTGCTTGCTGAGGTGTTCCAGCGAGTGTCTCTGTTGATCTAAGAAAAATATGTCTTGATTTAAGTCGTTGACGTGCTGGCTGATACCCAAACAGGGGATGAGCTGGAGATGTCTCTGCCTTGGTCCTTTCACTATTGGCTGCTACTTCCCGGTAGATGTCAGGTGGTGCAATACCGGCTAAGCAGTGTAATTTCTCCAGTGGTGTGGGGCGCAGACACTCTGTGATAATGCGGCATGTCTCATTAAGAGCCACATCTACTGTTTTAGTGTAGTGAGATGTGTTCCACATTGGGCATGCGTACTCAGCAGCAGAGTAGCATAGCGCAAGGGCAGATATCTTCACTGTGTCTGGTTGTGATCACCAGGTTGTGCCAGTCAGCTTTCGTATGATGTTGTTTCTAGCGCCCACTTTTTGCTTGATGTTCGGGCAGTACTTCTTGTAGGTCAGAGCATGGTCCAAAGTGAATCCCAGGTATTTGGATGTGTTGCAATGCTCCAGTGGGATTCCTTCCCAGGTAATCCTCAGAGCTCGGGATGCTTGTCTGTTCTTAAGGTGAAAGGCGCATGTCTGTGTTTTAGATGGATTAGGGATCAGTTAGTTTTCCCTGTAATAGGCAGTAAGAGCATCTAGAGCTTCGGAGAGCTTCTTTTCAACCATCTCAAAGCTCCCTGGCTTTGGTCACCTTGGTGGATGACCACAGGGAGCTGGACAAGGGGAGTGTGACCCTGCTGGTTCTCTTGGACATCTCAGCAGCTTTTGATACCATCAACCATGATATCCTTCTGGGATGGCTCTCCAGGATGGGTCTTGGGGGCACGGCTCTGTCATGGCTCCGGTCCTTCTTAGAGGGTCACTCCCAGATGGTGAAACTGGAGGACACCTGCTCAGACCCCTGGCCGTTGACCTGTGGGGTTCCGCAAGGTTCCATTCTGTCCCCCATGCTTTTTAACATCTACATGAAACCACTGGGAGAGGTCATCCGGAGTTTTGGAGTTGGGTGCCATCTCTACACAGATGACTCCCAACTCTACTACTCCTTTCCACCTAATTCCAAGGAAGCCCCTTGGGTATTGGATGAGTGCATGGCTGCTATGGCTGTCTGGATGAGGATGAATAAGCTGAGGATCAATCCTGGCAAGACAGAGGTCCTCCTGGTCGATTGTAAGCCAGATCAGGGTATAGGGTGGCAACCTGTGCTTGATGGTGTCCGCAGCTTGGGTGTCCTCCTAGACTCATCACTAACGCTTGAAGCTCAGGCGTCAGTGGTGGCTGGGAGGGCATTCGCACAACTAAAACTCGTGCGCCAGCTTCGACCGTACCTCATGAAGTCGGATATGGCCATGGTGGTTCACGCCTTAGTCACCTCCAGACTGGATTACTACGTGGGGCTGCCCTTGAAGACAGCTCAGAAACTTCAACTGGTGTAACGGGCGGCAGCCAGGTTACTAACTGGAGTGACTTACAGAGAGCAGTCTACCCCCCTGTTTAAAGAGCTCCATTGGCTGCCGTTCATTTTCCGGTCCCAATTCAAGGTGCAGGTTCTGACCTACAAAGCCTTGAATGGTTTGGAACCCGCCTACCTGCATGACTGCATTTCTGTCTACGAACCCACTCAATCTCTTCAATCATCTGGAGAGGTCCTGCTCTCACTCCCACCTCCTTCGCAGGCGCAATTGGTGGGGACGAGGGAGAGGGCCTTCTCTGTTAGGTGTCTTTTGCACAATTAAAACTTCCTGTACCTTGGGAAGTCTGACTTGGCCACGGTGGTCCACACTCTGGTTACATCCTGTATAGACTACTGCAATGCTCTCTATGTGGGGTTGCCTCTGAAGACTGCCTGGAAGCTACAACTAGTCCAACGTGTGGACTACTAACAGGAGTGGGGTACAGGGAGCATACTACTCCTCTGTTGCGCCAGCTCCACTGGCTGCCAATCGGCTTCCGAGCACAATTCAAAGTGCTGGTGTTGACCTATAAAGCCCTAAACAACTCCGGTCCAGTTTACCTGTCCAAGCGGATTCTCCCCTACGAACCATCTTCTGGAGGGGCCCTGCTCTCAGTCCCACCACCTTCGCAATCGCGTCTGGTGGGGACGAGTGACAGGGCCTTCTCGGTGGTGGCCCCTCGGCTGTGGAACTCTCTCCCGATAGAGATCAGATCTTCCCCCTTCCTCCTGACTTTCAGAAAGATGGTAAAATCTTGGCTCTGGAACTTAGCATTCTCAGATTGATGATCGAATCAATAACTGTTGACCACAAGGCGGATGATGGTGAATTTGTGATTTACCTTGACGAATTGGCTTTATGCAATTCTTGATCTGTATTTTAATGTGTTTTAATGTATTAATGTACTATGATGTTAGTTTATTTGTATATTGATTCTCTGTTGTTAGCCGGTCTGAGTCCCTCCTCGGAGGTCGAAAAGACCGGGTTATAAAAGCTCCAAATAAATAAATCTATATATATAAAAATGCTCTGTGCGTAATGAGTACCTTAAAAACAAAAGAACCAATGAACGAAATCACACCAAATTTGGCAACAAAACATCTCACAACACAAGGAGTGACCATCACTCAAAAATTACGATTTTATCATTTGGGAGTTGTTGCTGGGATTTATAGTTCACCTACAATCAAAGAGCATTCTGAACTCCATCAAAGATGGAATTGAACCAGACTTGGCACACAGAACTCCCATGACCAACAGAAAACACTAGAAGGGTTTGGTGGGCATTGACATTGAGTTTGGGAGTTGTAGTTCATCTACATCCAGAGAGCTCTGTGGACTCAAACAATGATGGATCTGGATCAAACTTGGCACAAGCACTCAATATGCCCAAATATGAACACAGATGGAGTTTGGAGGAAATAGACCTTGACATTTGGGAGTTGTAGTCACTGGGATTCACAGGTCACCTACAATCAAAGAGCATTCTGAACCCAACCAATGACAGAATTGGGGCAAACTTCCCACACAGAATCCTCATGACCAACAGAAAATACTGGTGGTCATTGGCAACCCTTCTGACACCCCCTCACAACCCCCCCCCCCTCCCCAGGGGTCCCAGGTTGAGAAATGCTGCCTTAAGGCCATCCAGTCCAACTCCCTTCACCAGGGCAAGAAAACATAATCAAAGCCCTCCTGACAAAGGGCCATCCTAGTAATAAATAAACACATATACACAAATCGGGCCAGAGCAATGCATGGCAGGGGATGGCTAGTTATTATTATAAAAACTGATTCATAACCCTTTTGGGACTACTGTTGGAGAGTGGTCCTTGGTCAAGTGGTCAAAGTGCTCCCTGGTCAAGTGGTTCCTGGTCAAAAAATGGTTAGCTAATGGTCAATGACATTCTGAAATGCGCAATGCTACAGATAAGTTCAGAGCACGGTGGACCTTCCAAAGTAATGAATTCCTCCAACATTTCTTGTTCCTACTCAAGGGCAGCTGCTGACAGGGTCTCAGTTACATGGCTCTATATTCCAACATTATAAATTGCATTAGTCATCGTCTCAGATTGGTGATAAACTCTGATGAATCAGTTGTTATTATTATTATTTGAGGAAAGAATTGGAGCCGTTCCCTCCATCTCCCATGAAAAGCCTCGGCACCATTTATTTATCCTAGGCCTGAGAACCTAGGCAAACTATGACATAAGGACTGGGCAATGTTTCCTTAGATATCCTCAAGTTCTGTCGGCTCGACGCAATCGAAACCCCAATGGAAGGGTTTGTAAAAGAAATCGAGTGTTGACTTGAGGAATGATAACTCTGTTATGAAATCCTAGATTGAACAGGCTGCCCATTGTGTGTCATTTAAGTACCAACTAGCCACGGATTATTAAAAACACACTGATTGAGACGGAGGAAATATGTCAGAAAGGAGTATTTTGTTACATAACAATTAACCTTGTATCAGTATGTTTTTAATAGGCAGATGGAATTTATTTAACATACAATAACTGCTTTATGAAATATAAATTAAATGCATATTGCAAGAACTTTGCGTACGCTTTCAGGCAGAGGGAAAGAGAGAGATGGAAGATGGTGGTCATATCCGTGGAAGTAAAGTTCAATATTTTCTCGAAGATTCATGGAGGTTAATATGTACTGGGATTGACCACGGGTAAACCTTTTTTCTGGTCTGAATTCAAGGTGATGTTCAAAACCATAAACCACCTAGGACCTCCAAAGCTGGACCAAAGCCTTCAAGAAGATGGAGATCTCTTGGTATGCATCATCTATGGTTATACTTCTATCCCATTGTTGTAATGTGCCTTCAAGCAACTTCTAGTACAGTGTTTCTCAACCTGGGGATCAGGTTGTGAGGGAAGGTTGTGATGGGGTGTCAAAGGGATCACCAAAGACCATCAGAAAACACAGTATTTTCTGGGTTGTTGTAGGTTTTTCCGGGCTATATGGCCATGTTCTGGAGGCAATTTTTCTCCTGACGTTTCACCTGCATCTATGGCAAGTATCCTATGGTCAGACCTCACTACCTCTGAGGATGCTTGCCATAGATGCAGGCGAAACGTCAGGAGAAAAATTGCCTCCAGAACATGGCCATATAGCCTGGAAAAACCTAGAACAACCCAGTGATCCCGGCCATGAAAGCCTTCAACAATACACAGTATTTTCTGTTAGTCATGGGTGTTCTGTGTAGGTTTCGTCCAATTCTATCGTTGGTGGGGTTCAGAATGCTCTTTGATTATAGGTGAACTATACATTCCAGTAAATACAACTCCCAAATATCAAGATCTGTTTTCCCCAAACTCCACCATTGTTCACCTTTGAGCATATTAATAACTAGCCGTCCCCTGCCACGTGTTGCTGTGGCCCACGTAGGGGTTCTCTGTGGGAGGTTTGGCCCAATTCTATCATTGGTGGGGTTCAAAATGCTCTGTGATTGTGGGTGAACTGCAAATCCCAGCAACTACAACTCCCAAATGTCAAGATTCTATTTTCCCCAAACTCCACCAGTGTTCACATTTGGGCATATTGAATATTCGTGTAGAGTTTGGTCCAGATCCATCATTGTTTGAGTCCACAGTGATCTCTGGATGTACGTGAACTACAACTCCAAAAGCAAAGGACACTGCCCACCAAACTCTACCAGTATTTTCTGTTGGTCATGGGAGAACTGTGTGTCAAGTTTCGTTCAATTCCATCGTTGGTGGGGTTCAGAATGTCCTTTGATTGTAGGTGAACTATAAATCTCAGCAACTACAACTCCCAAATGTCAAGATTCTATTTTTCCCAAACTCCACCAGTGTTCACATTTGGGCATATTGAGCATTTGTGTAGAGTTTGGTCCAGATCCATCATTGTTTGAGTCCACAGTGATCTCTGGATGTAGGTGAACTACAACTCCAAAACTCAAGGTAAATGCCCACCAAATCTTTCCATTATTTTATGTTGGTCGTGGGAGAATTGTGTGCCAAGTTTGGTTCAATTCCATCGTTGGTGGGGTTCATTATGCTCTTGGATTGTAAGTGAACTATAAATCCCAGCAACTACAACTCCCAAATGACAAAATCAGGTTTTTTTGAATGAAGGACATACATTGGGTTGTTAGGTGTCTTGTGTCCAAATTTGATGGCAATTTGCCCAGTGGTTTTTGAGTTGTGTTAATCCCACAAACGAACATAACATTTTTATTTATATAGATCTGTGCCACGTTTGGTCCAGATCCATCATTGTTTGAGTCCACAGTGCTCTTTGGATGCAGGTGAACTACAAAACTCAAGGTCAATGCCCACCAAACCCTTCCAGTATTTTCTGTTGGTCATGGGCTTCTGCGTACCAAGTTTGGTTCAATTCCATCATTGGTGGAGTTCAGAATGCTTTTTGATTGCAGGTGAACTATAAATCCCAGAACTACAACTCCCAAATGACAAAAATCAACCACACCCCAACCCTACCAGTATATCGGTTATTTGTGCCAAATTTGGTCCACTGAACAAAAATACAATCTGCATCTCAGATATTTACATTACGATTCATAACAGTAGCAAAATCACAGTTATGTAGTAGCAACTAAAATAATGTTATGGGTTGAGGGTCACTACAACATGAGGAACTGTATTAAGACGTTGTGGCATATGTGCTTAGAAAGGTTGAGAAACACTGACCTAGGACCTCCGTAGTTGGACTAATGCCCTGGTTGGGGGTCACCACAATATCAGGAACTGGATTAAGGTGTTGTGGCATATGTGTTTACTAAGGTTGAGAAACAATGACCTAGGACTTCCATAGTTGAACTAATGCCCTGGTTGGGGGTCACCACAATATGAGGAACTGGATTAAGAGGTCACGGCATTAGGAAAGTTGACCTAGGACCTCCATCATTGGACCAATGCCTTCAAGAAGATGGAGTTCTGCTGGTATGCATCATCTATGGTTATACTTCTATCCCATTGTTGTCATGTGCCTTCAAGCAACTTCTAGTATGATCCTATCTATAGTTAGGCCAGTTAGCTTGGAATTGCTCCGACCGATACTGCTGGTACGCATCATCTATGGACATGGGATCCGTCCCCATTGGCAGAATGTTCTCCTTTTGACACCACTATTGTCCTTTTGAAGGCACCAAGTTAAAACATGGTTTCAATAAAGCCTTTCTGGGCTAATATTATTTCTTCAGGTATACATAGTTTCAACTCCTAGTTGTGACCTTCTGGTTATACTTCTATTCCATTGTCATGTGCCTTCAAGACACTTCTAGTATGATCCTATCTATTGTTGATTTGGAATTGCTCCTACTGATACCTCAATTATTATTAGTATTAGTATTGTTATTAATGTTCCATTATTTCATCCAAGCACCTTCATAGCTTGGAAGAGCACCCTCCTTCCCAATCACCTTTCGAAGTAATGCCTGTCGATGGGAGGAAACCACTCCAGGGTGATCGAAGAGCTTGTCCAGTCCACCGTTTGTGGCATCAGAGCAATGGGGGCCGGCTTCTTTTCAGGCTGCCAGCCCTGGTAGACCAAGTCCAAGTAGCAATGCATTCTGGCCACCTGGTTGGGCGTGAAAGAGTTGGTGCAATCATCATCTGGGGTGATGAGGAGAGAGAGAAAAAAGACACAAGAGGAAGTTATGACCTAGTGAAATGTATTATAGCTCCCTGGGAGATTTCATTGACCTCTTCCTTCATGCTCCAGAATGACCCATTGGTTAAAGCTGTGGTTCTCAACCTGTGGATCCCAAGTATTGGCCTTCAACTCCCAGAAATCCCAACAGTTGGTAAATTGGCTGGGATTTATGGGAGTTGTAGGCCAAAACACCTGAAGGAACAAAGGTTGGAAACCACTGGTCTAGGGTAATCTTTCCCAGCTTAGCATTTCTCCAGATGGTTTAGATCTGTGGTTCCCAAACTTTGGTCCTCCGGGTGTTTTGGACTTCAGCTCCCACAATTCTTAACAGTTGGTAAGCTGGCTGGTATTTCTAGAAGTTGAAGTCCAAAACACCTGAAGGACCAAAGATTGGAAACCAGTGGTCTAAGGTAACCTTTCCCAGCTTAGCACTTCTCCAGATGGTTTGGGGATCCACAGGTTGAGAACCACTGGGTTAAGGGAAGAAGCTAAACCAACTAATCCCATAATGGCATGTCTATGGAACTAAAGGTCTATGGTCAGCTCCTGTAGCACGTCTATGGATGACTGTTATGGGTCACTAGGGTTATCATGTTAGAATAATCCCTGATCTCTAGGAACAACGTACTGTGAGAACAATCCAATACCAAGCCTAAGAAATGAAGACATTTTTCAAGTGACTGCTCTCAACCTTGGAATCCTCCACTACTACTATCACCTTGAGAACCCGAAAAGTGGAGAACAACCCTAAGATTTGGCAATAAGATGAGACATCCCATTAAGGCAGTGGTTTTCAACCTGGGGTCCCCAGATGTTTTTTGCCTTCAACTCCCAGAAATCCTAACAGCTGGTAAACTGGCTGGGATTTCTGGGAGTTGTAGGCCAAAAATATCTGGGGACCCCAGGTTGAGAACCACTGCATTACGGGTTTGTTTGTTTGTATACCCTTAACAATTGTGGGCACCACGGTTCAAGAGAGATGTTGACAAGCTGGAAGGTGTCCAGAGGAGGGGAACTAAAATGATCAGAGGTCTGGAGACCATGAATCCCCATGAGGAACATCTTATAGAGTTGGGTCTGTTTAGCCTGCAGAAGAGAAGGTTGAGAGGAGACATGAGAGGCATGGATAAATATATGAAAGGATCTCACAAGGAAGAGGGAGCAGGCTTGTTTTCTACTGTTCTGGAGATGAAGACTTGGAGACATGGCTTTGAATTACAGGGAAGGAGATCCCACCTGAACATTAGGAAAAACTTCCTGACTGTAAGAGCTGATCAGCAGTGGAACCCTCTGCCTCGGAGTATGATGGAAACCCCTTCTTTGGAGGTTTTTACCTACCTGAGACTGACTAAGACCATCGTGAACCACCAAAATATACAACAGAACAGAATACACCCAGAAGTGACCTGAAGTCAACTTCTGGTTCTCACAAATGGATATTTTGAGACCTGTCACGTGCCTCACTATGTGCCAAGCTACAATTCATCATCAGCAATGCCACTAGCATGATATATTTATCTTGTCAAACAAACAGGAGCTTTTGGTTGAGTTCCAACCAAAAGTAGATGGCGGAAACAGAAGAACGGCCTGCCTCAGGGGAGCGTGCTTGCTGCATCCATGTTCAACATCTACACAAATGACCAGCCACTGCCAGAAGGGACAGAGAGTTTCATCTATGCTTATGATCGTGCCATTACTGCTCAAGCAGGGAGCTTTGAGATGGTAGAACAAAAGCTCTCCGAAGCTCTAGGTGCTCTTACTGCCTATTATAGGGGAAACCAGCTGATCCCCAACCCATCTAAAACACAGACATGTGCTTTTCAACTCAAGAACAGACAAGCATCCTGAGCTCTGAGGATCACCTGGGAAGGAATCCCATTGGAGCATTGCAACGCACCAAATACCTGGGAGTCACTTTGGACTGTGCTCTTACCTACAAGATGCACTGCCTGAACATCAAGCAAAAAGTGGTGCTAGAAAAAATATCATACGAAAGCTGACTGGCACAACCTGAGGATCACAACCAGACACAGTGAAGACATCTGCCCTTGCGCTATGCTACTCTGCTGCTGAGTCTGCATGCCCAGTGTGGAACACATCTCACCACACTAAAACAGTGGATGTGGCTCTTAATGAGACATGCCGCATTATCACGGGGTGTTTGCGCCCTACACCACTGGAGAAATTACACTGCTTAGCCGGTATTGCACCACCTGACATCCTCCGGGGAGTAGCAGCCAATAGTGAAAGGACCAAGGCAGTGATATCTCCAGCTCATCCCCTGTTTGGGTATCAGCCAGCACGTCAATGACTTAAATCTAGAAATAGTTTTCTAAGATCTACAGAAACACTCGCTGGAACACTTCAGCAAGTGAGAGTCCAAAAGTGGCAGGCTCAAACCCAGAGCCTCAACCAATGGCTGATACCAAATGAGAGACTCCCCCCTGGGCACACAGAAGACTGGGCGACTTGGAAGGCGCTGAACAGACTGTGCTCTGGCACCACGAGATGCAGAGCCAACCTCAAGAAATGGGGCTACAAAGTGGAATCCACCACATGCGAGTGCGGAGTAGGAGAGGGAAGAGTACCTGCATAGCTCATAAAGTTGTTGAAGGGTGTGTTCTGGAAGCTACGGAAACCACACATGTCATTGCCAGGAGCCGGATCGCCGCAGACTTTGTGCGTTGGAGTTGGGTTTGTGTCATGGCAGAGGTCGCCCGTCTCAAAGGAAGGCTCGGTTTCCATGCACGGATCACTGCAGGAGAAGATCTCCGAGATGCCTTTGAAGACATGGTAAAGGCCCAGACTGTGCCCAATTTCATGGATCATTGTGTGGGTATGGCCGGGAATGCCATAGAAGGAAGGGTTCAGCACAATTCCTCCTGTGTGGAAAGAGACAAAGGGCAGACACTTTCACACACAGCTATGTATCAAGGAAGAGTCTTTGTTTATTTCTTTACTACATTTATATCCCACTCTTCTCACCCCAAAGGGGACTCAGAGCGTACTCACAAGTAGGCAACAATTTGATGGGACATAACATACATACAATACAATAAACATATGCATTACAAAACCGAACAGTTAAAAAACATAACAACATTAAAATCAGCCACTCTAAAATCATAATCCAGGGCCGTTCCAGTTGTCATTTCACTATTCTGAATGCACTGAAAATGACTGACCAAAAGCTTGGTCCCATAATCACATTTTAACTTTCTTCCTGAAGGTCAGGAAGGAGGGAGCTGATCTAATATGACTGGGGAGGGAGTGGATTACTGTAATGTGCTCTACGTGGGACTGCCCTTGAAAACGGCTAGGAAATTCCAACTGGTCCAATGAGCAGCAGCCAGGATGTTAACCGGGGCCCCTTACAGAGAGAGGTCAACCCTCCTGTTCAAGGAGCTCCACTGGCTGCCGTTTATCTACCGAGCCCAATTTAAGGTGCAGGTGCTCACCTACAAAGCCCTGAACGGTTTGGGACCAGCCTACCTGCGTGACTGCATCTCCGTCTACGAACCCATGCACTCACTTCAGTCATCTGGAGAGGCCCTGCTCATGATCCCACTTGCATCACAAGCGTGTTTGGTGGGGACACGAGACAGGGCCTTTTCCGTGGTGGCCCCCCGACTCTGGAACACCCTCCCCAAAGATCTTAGACAGGCCCCTACATTGGCAGTCTTCAGAAAGAACTTGAAGACCTGGCTGTTCCGATGTGCCTTCCCCGAATAGGAAACCTCCAATACCAAGTCCCATAAGCACTTTATTAAAGCTAAGACCGCCGCACACCGCACACTGCACTTGCCCATAAGCCTCATATTCCACCCGTCACATCAGCACTTTTAACTCTTGTACCCTTACTCTGGCCCGGCCCAGTTTTATCGTGTCTTAGTGGATTGTTCATTGTTTGTTGTTTAGATTGCTTTAATTGTTTTTAATTTGCCTAGGCTTTGTATTGTTTGTATTGTGTGTTGAGGCCTCGGCCTTTGTAAGCCACATCAAGTCCTTCGGGAGATGCTTGACTTCAAACTGTCCACAAATTTTATGTTTTGTCTGTTTGTTTGTTTGTTTTGTTCTGTTAGAAATGTAATACAATGTTCTCCCCTATGAACCACCAAATTTGTTAAGATCTTCTGGAAGGGCCCTGCTCTCGGTCCCACCACCCTCACAATCACGTCTGATGGGGACAAGGGACAGGGCCTTCTCGGTGGTGGCCCCTCAGCTCTGGAACTCTCTCCCATTGGAGATTAGAACTGCCCCTTCCCTCCTGACCTTTAGAAAGTTGGTGAAAACCTGGCTCTGAAATCTGGCATTTGATGAGTGAGTCAATAACTCTTGACCACACGGACGGATGGGGATGAATAGTGATTTTATTCTGACAACTTGGCCTTTATGTGATTATATGATTGTATTTTAATGTGTTTTATATTAGTGTATTATTGGATGTGATGTTTTAAACTATTGTGTATGAATTCCTCTGTTGTAAACTGGCCTGAGTCCCTCGTTGGAAGTGAGAAGACTAAGTAAATACATTAAAAAAATACAATTGACTGGTTGCCCTGACACAACAAATAAATACTTATTGCGGGAGGTCCTGCAATAAGCGAGGGAACACTGAACATGCGGAGTCAACCATCCACGGCTTGAAAATATTTTAATATTTCTCCCTTGATTTTTGCCATTTTATAAAAGGCATTTTAATACACCATTGAACATAATGAGACTTGAGCATCCACGGATTGTGGTATCCATGGAGGGGGGAGGGAAGCAAACTGCAGTGCGGACCAAGAGCCTACCGTAATTTTTTTCCCCTGATAGCTAGAAATATTTGGGAAATCCTCCCTAATGGAGGAGATAAGAATCGTAATACAGGTTTGCCCAAGCCTGAAGCAGTTGTGCCGTTTCGTCAGTCTCCTCTTCTCCCTCCCCGTCTTTTTTTTACTATATTTTGGAGTTATTTTCCATCGCTGCCAAGAGATTGAGCCAAAAGCAATGCACACACACATACACACATGCACGAAAGATAGCTCTGTCTCCCACATGATCTATATTCAAAAGCTAGGATCTGGACAACCCAGCAGATTTCATTTTATTTTTGTGATTAAATACATATTGGATTTATGGAAGGCAAAAAGAATAGAGAAAGATTGGGGAGAAAGTTCTTGCTGTGGGGGAAAAAAAGGGCAGCGAGGGTTGTTATAACAGGAAATTAATTTTTCCTCTTCTTTCTATTTTTTTTCTGGGTGAGTTGACTTCAAACTGTCCACAAAATATTTTATCTATTGTATCCCTCCTCCTTCGGCTACTGCAGTTCAACTCACTGGGAGAAGCTTGCTTCAAAGAGTGATGTCTGCCAATCCGCAAAATCCAAAGAGGAAGCAATTGGGAGCATTTAGCATTGGACAATTAGTTAGGAGAAAAAGCAGACTAATGAAAGACCCATCAAAGGGCCACAACTGGTCCAGCAGGAGGTGCTACAGGAGAGTACAAAGCCAATTAGCCCAAATATTAAATTGTCTGGATTATAAAGCTCTGCTTCTGATTTGCTAACAGCAAGCCAAATGCCATTTTTCTCACTTAGTTGTCTGATATCGAATTGGACCACTGGTCCATGAGAGGAACAACCAGACCTTACTTACTTAACTTACTTACTTACTTACTTACTTACTTAGGCGGTCCCTCGTTGGACAAGTAAGATGGTCTTCCATGATGAGTTTCCTTGTGGATTCGTAGGTGGCTGTGGAGCCCTATTCTTGACCCGTATCTTCTCCCACACTGAAGGCATTGGTTTCCAGGTGGAAGGTGGTCCTGGTTGGGGTTGGCTTGACGCACCTTCCTCCTGGCACGTTTCTCTCTTTCACCCTCCACTCGTACCTCCTTGGGTTCTGCAGCACTGCTGGTCACAGCTGACCTCCAGCTGGAGTGCTCAAGGGCAAGGGCTTCCCAGTTCTCAGTGTCTATGCCATCTGCCCTTGCGCTGTGCTACTCTGCTGCTGAGTATGCATGCCCAGTGTGGAACACATCTCACCACACTAAAACAGTGGATGTGGCTCTGAATGAGACATGCCGCATTATCACGGGGTGTCTGCGCCCTACACCACTGGAGAAATTACACTGTCTAGCCGGTATTGCACCACCTGACATCCGCCGGGAAGTAGCAGCCAATAGTGAAAGGACCAAGGCAGTGACATCTCCAGCTCATCCGTTTGGGCATCAGCCAGCACGTCAATGACTTAAATCTAGAAATAATTTTCTAAGATCTACAGAGACACTCGCTGGAACACCTCAGCAAGCGAGAGCCCAAAAGTGGCAGGCTCAAACCCAGAACCTCAACCAATGGCTGATACCCAATGAGAGACTCCCCCCTGGGCACACAGAAGACTGGGCGAATTGGAAGGCACTGAACAGACTGCGCTCTGGCTCCACGAGATGCAGAGCCAACCTTAAGAAATGGGGCCACAAAGTGGAATCCTTGACATGCGAGTGTGGAGAAGAGCAAACCACTGACCACCTGCTGCAATGCGACCTGAGCCCTGCCACATGCACAATGGAGGACCTTCTTGCAGCAACACTAGAAGCACTCCAAGTGGCCAGATACTGGTCAAAGGACATTTAATCAACTACCAAACGCACAAATTTTGTATTTTGTCTGTTTGTTTGCTTTGTTCTGTTAGAAATGTAATATAATTGACTGGTTGCCCTGACACGACAAATAAATAAATAAAAAATTCGGAAGAACTTCGTGACTGTGAGAGCTGTTCAGCTGTGGAACTCTCTGTCCCGGAGTGTGGTGGAGGCCTCTGGGTTAAGAAAGGCGGCACAGAAATGCATTAAATAAAATACATTTTAAACAGAGGCTGGATGGCCATCTGTCGGGGGTTCCTAGAATGCAATTTTCCTGCTTCTTGGCAGAATGGGGTTGGACTGGATGGCCCATGAGGTCTCTTCCAACTCTTTGATTCTATGATTTATAGGGTTATCTCTCTGAGCTCAGTAGCAGACTGCCTGCTGAAGCTTTTCCCCGTATTCCCTGATGTTTCTGTGGGGTGAAAGAGACCCACAGACCGATGCTGGTCAGTACTGGGGAGCAAAATCTTTCAAAAGGAGTTTAGGCCATCAAAGTTTGTCAAAGTTCTGTATGAGTTTCCTCCTTCTGCATTTTGGAAGATTGGAGTATGCCATTCAAATATAAGAAAAAACGAAGCAACAATCCCTAAAATTCCTACCTACCACCTAAGGAGAGCAGAAGAAGATCCAGACCTCAGATTTGGGATTTATTTATTTATTTACTTACTTACTTTATTTATATACCGCTTTTCTCAGCCCTCAGGCGACTCAAAGCGGTGAACAACATTGATACAAAACATCATGCGACAAGTATAGGGCAATTAAAAACAATTGTAACATAAATCATTAAACATCCGTATAGCAATCATTAGCGCCTCAACAGTAAAATCAGAATCCAGTCTCATCATCCATTATTCCGTATTCCTATGTTCAATTACACTGTTTAATCAAATGCTTGTTCGAACAGCCAGGTCTTCACTTTCCTTCGGAATGCCAGCAGGGAGGGGGCCAATCTGATATCTGCAGGCAGGGCGTTCCACAGCCGAGGAGCCACCACTGAGAAGGTCCTGTCTCTCGTCCCCGCCAAGAACGCATGTGATGCAGGCAGGACAGAGAGCAGGGCCTCCCCAGACAATTTTAGTGTCCTAGTCGGTTCATACGAGGAGATGTGTTTGGAGAGGTAAGTAGGGCCAGAACCGTTTAGGGCTTTATAGGCTAACGCCAGCACTTTGAATTGTGCCCGGTAGCAAACTGGCAGCCAGTGGAGCTGGCGCAACAAAGGAGTAGTATGCGCCCTGAGTGCCACTCCTGTTAGCAACCTGGCTGCCGAACGCTGGACCATTTGAAGCTTCCGAGCAGTCTTCAAAGGCAACCCCACGTAGAGAGCGTTACAGTAGTCTATTTATTTATTTATTTATTTATTTCGAGGTTTTATATACCGACCCTCTCACCTTCAAAGAGGGATTCAGACCGGTTCACACCATGTGTTAACATACAAAAAATATACAATAACAACACAATGCCACTTCATTACACAATTAAAATATCAGCACCATACACATTAAAAAATTATCATCTCAGTTAAAAGAGCCAAATCGTCTGACACCATCACAATCCTATTCATCATCCTCCTTTCATGTGGGCAAAGAATTAAATCAGTTGTCAAATGCCGTGTTCCACAACCAGGTCTTTGTTAGTTTCCTGAACGTCATGAGGGAGGGGGAAGTTCTGATCTCTAATGGCAGGGAGTTCCAAAGTCGAGGGGCCACCATCGAGAAGGCCCTGTCCCTTGTCCCCACCAGCCGTGCTTGTGCAGGTGTAGGGACCGAGAGCAGGGCCCCTCCAGACGATCTATACAGGATGTAGCCAGAGCGTGGACTACCGTGGCCAAGTCAGATTTCCTAAGGTACGGGTGCAGCTGGCACACAAGTTTTAACTGTGTGAATGCTCCCCTGGTCACCGCTGAGACCTTGGGTTCCAGGCTCAGCGACGAGTCCAAGATCACACCCAAGCTGCGAACCTGCATCTTCAGGGGGAGTGTGACCCCATCCAACACAGGCTGTAACCCTATGCCCTGTTCGGCCTTACGACTGACCAGGAGTACCTCTGTCTTGTCTGGATTCAGTTTCAATCTGTTAGCCCTCATCCAGTCCATTACAATGTCCAAGCACCGGTTCAGGACCTCAACAGCCTCCTTAGTAGCAGACAGAAAGGAGTGATAGTTGGATATCATCTGCGTACAGATGACACCGTACCCCGAAACTCCGGATGATCTCCCCCAGCGGCTTCATGTAGATGTTAAACAACATGGGAGACAATATTGAACCCTGAGGAGCCCCACAAGACAATGGTTGTGGGGCAGAACACTTACTACCTGGTTAGACTGGATGACCTGTTCAGTCTCTTCCCATCTAGGATTCTCTGATTCTATGACTGACAAGCAGGGAGGTTTCAGAGAAACACTGTCCTATTTGTGGGTTGTTGTAGGTTTTTCCGGGCTATATGGCCATGTTCTGGAGGCAATTTTTCTCCTGACGTTTCGCCTGCATCTATGGCATCCTCAGAGGTAATGAGGTCTATTGGTGGTGGTTTCCCCCACTTTAATTTGAAACCCGGCTCCCCTTCTCCAAACTCTGAGCAGTAACTCCCACAGGCCAAATGCCCTTCGAAGCAGCTTCATTGTTAAAGGTGAAATACTTCTGGCCTGACATCATCATCTGAGAAAAGACCAGGTTTATAATCTAATATTTTTCCTGGTTGTAAGCCAGGATGCTGGGAATGGCAGATATTTGTGTTATTGTGATATCTCCCCTTCGCCTTCCATCTCCTCTCCCCTTTTAAACCCCCCTGGGCAATTTCAGAATGGAAATCATACGTAATCAGAACCAAATTTTATGGTATTTCAGTTTTTCCTTCTTTGTCACGTTCATGACATGTCTCTTTTTAACTTACCCAAGTGGACCAACGCTTCTTTGTCCCATGGAAAGGTGGCCATACCAGCCAGCTCTTCCTCAGAAGAGTTGGCAAAGAAGATGTTGAGATGCGTCGACCCATTCAGATTCAGCCAGTTCTTCAATTCTTTGACATCTAGATATGCCCTGCAGCAGAAAGACACAAAGAGGCCCATATAAATGGTAGCATTCCCTCAGTGTATGGAAAATTCCCAGAACGTATCCCAGAGGCAGCCCTAGGTAATTTTCAACGGAAAGCAAACAGTATTTTGGCGCACTTCCCCACCCTCCAACCAATCATTGATACATATTTTCTGTTTCTTGTGGGAGTGCTGTGTGCCATATTTGGTTCAATTCCATCAATGGTGGAGTTCAGAATGCTCTTTGATTGTAGGTGAACTATACATCCCAGTAATTATTATTTATTATTTATTTATTATTTGCATTTGTTAACCGCCACTCTCAGCCCGAAGGCGACTCGTGGCGGTGTACAGAACATAGAACATAAAGACAACAGTTACAAAAATTCAGGGCCAACATACATCTTACTAACACACAGCTAAACTAAAACTAAAAATCCGCTTCGTCTTGTTTGGGTCATAATCAGTCTCGTAGTCATATTCCATTCCGGTGGTCATTCCAAAGCATAGCACTTAATTGAAGGCCTTTTCGAAGAGCCAGGTTTTCAGGCCCTTGCGGAAGGCCATGAGGGAAGGCGCCTGTCTAATTTCAGCAGGGAGGGAGTTCCACAGCCGGGGGGCCACCACCGAGAAGGCCCGCTCTCTAGTCCCCGCCAAGCGTGCCTGTGAGGCAGGCGGGACCGAGAGAAGGGCCTCCCCGGATGATCTCAAGGTCCTCGTGGGCTCGTAGGCCGAGATGCGGTACTCAAGGTATTTTGGGCCGGAACCGTTTAGGGCTTTGTAGGTTAGCACCAGCACCTTGAATTGGGCCCGGTAGCTGATCGGCAGCCAGTGGAGCTGGGACAGCAAGGGCGTTGTGCGCTCCCTGCGTCCCGCTCCGGTTAACAACATGGCTGCCGCGCGCTGGACTAGCTGGAGCTTCCGGGCCATCTTCAAGGGCAGCCCCACGTAGAGAGCGTTGCAGTAGTCGAGGCGGGATGTGACCAAAGCGTGTACCACCGTGGCCAAGTCAGACTTCCCAAGATACGGGCGCAGCTGGCGCACGAGCCTAAGCTGTGCAAATGCTCCCCTGGTCACCGCTGAAACCTGGGGGTCCAGGCTCAGCGACGAATCCAGGGTCACACCCAAGCTGCGAACCTGCGCCTTCAAGGGGAGTGCGACCCCGTCCAGCACAGGCTGTAACCCTATACCCTGTTCGGCCTTGCGACTGACCAGGAGTACCTCTGTCTTGTCAGGATTTAATTTCAGTTTGTTCGCCCTCATCCAGACCGTCACAGCGGCCAGGCACCGGTTCAGGACTTCGACAGCCTCCTTAGTAGCAGGTGGGAAGGAGTGACAGAGTTGGACGTCATCTGCGTACAGGTGACACCGCACCCCGAAACTCCGGATGATCTCACCCAGCGGCTTCATGTAGATGTTAAACAGCATGGGGGACAGTATGGAGCCCTGAGGAACACCACAGGTCAAAGGCTGTGGTGTTGAACAGGAGTCCCCCAATAACACCTTCTGGGTACGACCCTCCAGAAATGACTGGAGCCACCGCAAAGCGGTGCCCCCAAGGCCCATCTCTGCAAGGCGCCCCAGAAGAATACCGTGGTCGACGGTATCGAAGGCCGCTGAGAGGTCCAGAAGCACCAACAGGGACACACTCCCCCTGTCTAGCTCCCGGCGGAGATCATCCACTAAGGCGACCAAGACCGTCTCGGTACCATGTCCCGGTCTGAAGCCAGACTGTGCCGGATCCAGATAATCCGTGTCTCTCAAGAATACCTGGAGTTGTGAGGCCACCACGCTTTCCATGACTTTGCCCAAGAAGGGAAGATTGGAAACAGGCCGAAAGTTGTCGAATTTAGTGGGGTCCAGTGATGGTTTCTTCAACAGCGGCTTTATAATAGCCTGTTTTAGGCTCGCTGGAATCGTGCCTTCCCGAAGGGAGGCATTAACCACCACCGTTACCCACTCAGCCAATCCCCCTCTGGCCTCTTTCAGAAGCCAGGATGGGCAGGGGTCTAGGATGGACGTGGTAGGCCTCATTCCTCCAAGTATCTTGTCCACATCCTCGGGTTTCACAAACTGAAAAGAACTACACTTGCCGCACTTGCTCCCTTGCCTGGCCTACTTTGGGTCCGGAGGCATGCCTGAAGACGCCGGCATGTGCACCAAAAGTCACCTCTTCTTCTGACTTTCTCCTCAGCCATTGGGACCAAGAGAGAGAGAGGGGGGGGAGGGAGGTGGAGATGCCCACCTTTCCTGAAGGTAGGCGCAAAGACAAAGGAGGGAGCGGAGGTGGGCGTTACCTCCAGCCGGAGGGGCTCTCTCTCTCTCTCTCTCTTGGTCCCAATGGCTGAAGAGAAAGTCAGGAGAAGAGGCGACTTTTGGTGCGCACGCTGGGGTCTTCAGACACACCTCCGGACCCAAAGCAGGCCAGGCATGGCGGCTCCGCCCCTTGGCCACCTGCGGATTGGGGAGAGGAGGGCACCGGGGGATCAGGAAAGGGAGCCGGTCATGGGGAAGGGATCGAACACGGAGAACAATTGAGCGCCGGCTCTGCTCGTGCACCCGGTGGCCAGGTGGAGCAGGAACGAAAGGGGCTAGGCGAGGTTCAAGGGCCCGGGCCCTTTGGGAAGAGGATCGCCCGGTAGCGAGGCAAGAAAGCCGAGGCTCCCCCCGGACTGCTAGGGCTGTTGTGAGCTGAGGGGGCGCTCCTCATGTGGCGGTCGAGGGGCATTTACAGAGGCGCCTCTGCGCCCCTGGCAAAAAAAGTGTTCTGCGACCACTTACTTTACGTAATGGACGAGCCGCCCCTGTGTATCTCCTGTTACAAACCATCACAAAGTTTAATATCATCTGGAGAGGCCCTGCTCTCGTTCCCTCCGCCATCACCAACGCGATTGGTGGGGACGAGGGATGGGGCCTTCTCGGCAGTGGCCCCCCGTCTGTGGAACTCTCTCCCCAGCGACATCAAACTGGCCATCTCCCTCCTGTCCTTTAGAAGGAAACTGAAAACTTGGCTATGGAACCAGGCATTCGACCAATGAATAGCAGTAAGCAGAAAGAAGACTTAGGCAACTCGTGACAATGAATTAACCCAGAGTTGTGACAATGAATTAACCCAGGCTTCTTAGAATCGTAAAGGTAAAGGATTCCCCTTGACATTATGTTTACTTGTGTCCAACTCTGTGGGGTGGTGCTCATCTCCACTTCTAAGGCGAAGAGCCAGCATTATCCTTAGACACCTCCAAGGTCATGCCATCAGCATGACTGCATGGAGTGCTGTTACCTTCCCACCAAAGCGATACCTACTGATCTACTCGCATTTGCATGTTTTCAAACTGCTAGGTTGGCAGAAGCTGGGGCTAATACTGGGAGCTCACCCCACTCCGCGGATTCAAACTGCCATACATTCGGCCAACAGGTTCTGTAGCTCAGCAGTTTAACCTGCTGCACCACTGAGGGCTCTAGAATCTTAGAATTGTAGAAATGCAGTTTTTGTAAATGTTGCTTCAGTATACAATTGCATCCATGGACACAGCAAATCACCAAATTTCTAACACTGCAGTAACTCAAAGCATCCACCAAGCATTCAGAAAGATAGCTTAGGTCTCCAAAGGAAAAGGATGGTGTCCAATTCTGGGCACCACAATTCAAGAGAGATATTGACAAGCTGGAATGTGTCCAGAGGAGGGCAACTCAAATGATCAAGGGTCTGGAGAACAAGCCCTATGAGGAGCAGCTTAAAGAGTTGGGCATGTTTAGCCTGAAGAAGAGAATGCTGAGAGGAGACATGATAGCTATGTATAAATAGGTGAGAGGAAGTCATAGGGAAGAGGGAGCAAGCTTGTTTTCTGCTTCCCTGGAGACTAGGACGCGGAACAATGGCTTCAAACTACAAGAAAGGAGATTCCATCTGAACACGAGGAAGAACTTCCTGACTGTGAGAGCTGTTCAGCAGTGGAACTCTCTGCCCCGGAGTGTGGTGGAGCCTCCTTCTTTGGAAGCTTTTAAACAGAGGCTGGATGGTCATCTGTCGGGGGTGATTTGAATGCAATTTTCCTGCTTCTTGGCAGAATGGGGTTGGACTGGATGGCCCATGAGATCTCTTCCAACTCTATGATTCTATGCCAAATTCCCAAGGAAATAAGTGCAAGATTTTCAGTGTCTCGCCCTTTGCTAGAATTTGGCGATCCCAACTCTTGAGAAACTGTCAGAAAACGTTGGATCGCCCTAACGAAATTTGGTGACACTGCTGTCTGGTTTCTCTACCCTCAGATAGGATGGAACATTTTGAGAGACCCATAACAGAAAGCGTAAAGGAAGGAAGAGAAGATGCCGTATGTGTGTGCGTACGCGCATGGGTGTGTTTTAGAAGCCAACAGGAAATCTGATGTCAAACCTGGTCTTGTGCATGAAAGGACATTGATCCTCTCTTGATGCCTCATTAGCAATGCAGACAAACACCTCATGGGAAAATACTGAGCGGATCAGATACTCGGTGCGCAGATACACGAAATGTGCATCCCCAACACAAGCCGAACTCCAGGCACTGCTCAGGAAGAGACGATTTTTGCTTCGCTTTAGAAGGAGAGGCAGGCAGCCACCCAAATGGACAAGAACCGGAGCACAGAAGCAAAGCGTCCTTTGGTCGTGTTACAGCCTCCTTCCCAATTGTATTTTATTACAATGTTTGAGCCTTTCAAGGTGACACATGGGACTGTTTCGGAAGCATGGCTGGGGATAGCATTGCCTTCCCAAGTAAGAATTCCAGCCTCAAAGGCAATTTTAATTCATTCCCCAAATTTCAAGCACTGCAGTCACTCCGTAGAGAAAAAGCAGGCAAAGCGATTCAGGGAATACAAACACAACAAATCAAAGAGGTCTAGTTATGAACCATTTCCAGGCTCCCACTCTTCCCAATGTTAGAAATGTAGGAACTAATGGGGAATTTCATTGGAAGGCAGAATACCGTGTATACTCGAGTATAAGCCGACCCGAATATAAGCCGAGGCACCTAATTATACCACAAAAAACTGGGAAAATGGATTGACTCGAGTATAAGCCGAGGGTGAGAAATGCAGTTGCTATTGGAAAATTTCAAAATTAAAATAGATACAAATATAATTTCATTAATTGAGCCATCAAGAGGTTAAATGTTTTTGAATATTTAAGATAAGACTGCCCAACTCTGATTAAATCATTCTGACCTTCTTCAATGCAAATGTGCTTGTGTATCCTCCTGTGATGATGTGTAACTGTTATTCTTATGGCTATGTGTTGTTTAAACAGTAGTTAATAAATAGTAAGTATGTAGGATTATATTTTGTTAGAGATAGTGGCTGGTTTGGCTTGAGCAGAGTTGCCGTAGCAACGGAGGTGGAGCCAACTATCACTTCACGGGGCAGCTGTTTGAAAGTGGCAGTCTGTAAGCCGGTGAGCTACAGGGAAGACTGATTTCTCTAGTGGGAAAATCAGGGAAGAGTCTGTGACCGGTAGAGTTACAGGGAAGACTGATTTCTCTAGTGGGAGAAACAGGGAACTAGTCTGTGACCAAGCAGCTCCACTGGCTGCCATTCATTTACCGGACCCAATTCAAGGTGCAGGTTCTTACCTACAAAGCCCTGAACGGTTTGGGACCCGCCTACCTGCGTGACCGTATCTCCATATACGAACCCACACGATCCCTTCGATCATCCGGAGAGGCCCTGCTCTCGATCCCACCAGCATCGCAGGCGTGATTGGTGGGGAAGAGAGAGAGGGCCTTTTCGGTGGTGGCCCCTCGACTCTGGAACTCACTCCCTAAAGACGGCAGACAGGCCCCAACTCTGGCAGTCTTCTAGTGTGCCTTCCCGGAATAATGATCCCATAGCACTTTGTCCTCTAAGCACTTTACATTTCTTTAGGTCTGCTCATATGCCCTTCCACAAACACCACTATCACCTTTTCGTTCATGTCCCAGCATTACTTCCAAATTTAATTTTACATTATTGATAATTTTGTATATTTTATTGTCTATGTTTTTTTTTAATTTTAATTGCTTGTATGGTTGTTTATTGCTTGTATTGTATTTGGGCTCGGCCTCACGTAAGCCGCACCAAGTCCCTTGGGGAGATGGTAGCGGGGTACAAATAAAGTATTATTATTATTATTATTATTATTACTATTATTATTATTATTTACCACTGAAGCAGTACCTATTTATCTACTCACATTTGCATGTTTTCGAACTGCTAGGTTGGCAGAAGCTGGGGCTGACAGCGGAAGCTCACATCACTCCCCAAATTTGAACCTGTGACCTTTCAGTCAACAACTTTACCAGCTCAGTGGTGTAACCCACTACGCTACCGGGGACTCCTTACTACTCTATTATTCTATGAATCAGAGGGGGGAAATGCCTTTCCCTCTTTGTAAAAGTTACGTTAAGAAAGTAAATAATGAGACATTTACTTCCTCGGCATGACATCCAAAATCTGAGGTTGCTTTGCTGTCCTTCTCCATTGCCAAGTCCCTTCCTCCCACCTCCAAAGCGGTACGCAAGACGCAACTTGGACTTCTTTTTTTCCCAGATTCCAAGATTTTGAGATTCCAGACTCCCCAAGCAAGCAGAGGTTAAACATGCAAATGTAAGTGGGCCTCCAAACTGCTGCTCGCTTTCCGTTGTGTGTTGCTAGAAGGGCAAATGGGGAGGGAGAAGGGGGAAAGGAAAGGGGGAAAAGACATTCTCCAAGTCAGAAATCCTGGTTGGTTCTACTCCTCTCCTCGAGCTGCATGTGTTTCTGCTTGTCACATGTGGTGCTCTCACGAACCGCTTGCTCTTCTGTGCCGCTGAGCCAGGTTCCTTGAATTCTTTAGGAGAATTACATTCTCAGAAGGAAGAGAAGCTACAGGAGTTGGCTTGCAACCAAGGGGCTCCAACCACTCTCCACGGACTCCCCCAATGGAAAAACCGACTGAAGACATTTCCAAAAGAGCACTATCATCACCTCCCCTGTTTCTTCTCATTCCCTCTGGTCCTAGTTGAAGTCACTCCTTCCAAAATAGCCCCAAGTTGGGTGTCCCCATGTCTCCGCTTCATTGAATCACCAAGTAAAGGCGAGTCCCTCAGGGACTCAATTGAGGGGATTGTTTCCGTTCCACGCAATGTTTATCTTGAGACAAGTGGTCAGATTTGTCCTGAAGGAGCAAACTATGTGATCACTGACACAGTTCTCATGTTCACCTTCTCCCTGTAGACTCAGAACAAACACATTGGTCTCTCTGCAGCCACTGATGATCCATCTTTCCATAGGGAAATGAGGAAAATAATGAGGATTCCCCTTCGAAATCTTGGCCTATGAGTTGTTTCCCTTCTTAACCTCCTTGTTTAGCATCTTTACTAACAATCCGCCACAATCACCACTCACAAAGAGCTTTATAAAGGACTGGGTTGTGGTGAAAGGACCGGGTTGTGGCGCAGCTGGTTGGGAGTCAGCTGCATTAAAATTACTACTGATCGAAAGGTCATGAGTTCGAAGCCAGCCCATGTTGGAGTAAGCTCCCAACCATTTGTCTAGCTTGCTGTCAACCTTTGCAGCCTGAAAAACAGTTGCATATGTCAAGTAGGAAATTTAGGTACCGCTTATGCGAGGAGGCTAATTTAACGAATTAATGATTGTGCAGAAATTATTAATACTTTGCATGTTTTAAACTATATATATGTGTGTTTGGATTAGCTACAGTAACACTGGAGCAGCCTATTTCAGAGATCCTCAGTCAGCGTTACCATGGAGACCAAGGCAAGCTGGCAGAAGGAGAAGTGGGAGGAGCCAAGTGGAGAGAGTTTTGAAAACAGACAGTTTGAGAGTCAGTTAGGACTTGATTTTGTATCTGAGAAGAGTAAAAGAGTGGAAGTGAAGAGTAGAGTGGGAGAGTGAAGTGTGAAGCAAAGAATTGTGGCTTTGGGAAGCCTGAATAGCTACTGGAGGTTTCTCAGTCTCAGGAGGCTGAAAGGAGAAACATAGCCAGTTTTCTTTAGTCAAGGGAAAGGCTAAAGGATAAGCTTGTTAATTTATTTGATCAAGGAAAGATCAAATAGGGAAGATATTCCTGTACTGAAACACTGTTTAGTAATAAGAGCTTCACCTCAGTAAGATACTGTGTAACCTGCAAGAGTGAAATGTTTACTAACCAAGTATTATTCAAAGTTCTATAAAATAAGTTACAATCTTGCAACCACACGCTTTGTACTCAATAAACCAGTTATCTTTTGTTGAAGACAGTCTCATCTCCATCCATTCTGCGTCTGTATTGCCATATCTCACAGTAATACCTCATATCTCATGTTGGTGGCAGTTACCATAGATTACATATAACAACTGGCCTCCACTATACCAGTTGGTGGCAGAATTCAGAGAAATAAACAATAAATCTCCCTCTACTCTCCTGCTACACGACAGCACGTGTGCTTTCTCTCCACTCTGATCACCTCCTCGCAATGATGCCATAAAACTCTCCAGCAGCGTGCAAAAGAATGAGGAAGTACTCCATCAGTGTCACAAGTGGACGGTGAAGCAACAGCTCCCCCAGTGGCCGGAATTCAAAAAGCATACCCTTATGAAGCTGGAAAGTTAAATAGCCTATGTATGTCTCTCTATATATGTTGTGTGTCTATGGCATTGAATGTTTGCCATGTATATGTGCATTGTGATCTGCCCTGAGTCCCCTGCGGGGAGAGAAGGGCAGAATATAAATACAGTAAATGAATAAATAAAGATATGCTGATAACCTTGGTCTAACAACACAAGCAAAAACTTTGAAACAGTCAAAACCCAACATAATAATAAGAAGAAGAAGAAGAAGAAGAAGAAGAAGAAGAACAACAACAACAACAACAACAACAACAACAACAACTTTATTTATACCCTGCCGCCATCTCTCCAAGGAGACTCGGGGCGGTTTACATGAGGCCAAGCCCAACAATGATATACATACAACGAAACACAGCATAAATATAAAGAAATGAAAATTCAATGCAAAACCATTATAAATAATACATCAACAATATAAAATCGCACATTTAAGACAAGGAAATCAGTCTCAGTGGGTAGGGCCAGTTCCAACAGATTAAAAATTAAAATGTCCTGAATGATCTCTCCAGCTACTTCAAAGATAACCACCTGAAGCCTAACCCTGCCAAAACACAAGTCTGTGCTTTCCACCTACGTAATCATGAAGGCAACAGGAAATTGAAAGTTGCCTGGGAAGGCCAAGAGCTCAAACACTGTTTCCATCCTAAATATCTTGGTGTCACCTTAGATTGAACACTATTATTTAGGAAACACTGAATGAACACCAAGCACAAAGTAGCTGCACACAGTAACATCCTGCGGAAATTTTTAATGCCACACAGAAGGAGCTAGCTTCTCTTTCAATGTTCTCATTAGCACTGCACATGGAAGTGAGAGCTGCTAAACATGCTGACACCCCAATGGCTACTATGAACATTAGGGCTCTGCACGGAACCATTTCCCTTTCTTTCATCCATCCTTTTGTTACTTTCGCTACCTTTGGGAGCACGTAACGGGAAGGTCTCTCTCAGTACGAAAATCAGCTCAACATGAAAGCAAGCAGGAGCTAATCCCAGCTCCTCGCCTGCTTTTTATGAACAGGTTGCACTTTTTTGGAAAGAGAAAGTGTGTGTGGCATGTATGCCCAGAAAGCATGCATGTCTGCCTGCAGCTGAGCACCTCCTCTAGAGTAAGAATGTGAACTTGCCTTCTTGCCTTGGAAGAGAGTGTGTATGTGGCGTGCAAGCCGAGAAAGCATGTGCACCTGTCTGCAGCCAAGTGCCTCCTCTGGAGTAAGAAAACTTGCCTCCTTACTTTGGAAAGTGCATGTGGTGTGCAGGCCCAGAAAGCGTGCACACCTGCCTGCAGCCACGCGCCTCCTCTGGAGTGAGAGAAATTGCCTCCTTGACTTGGAAAGTGCATGTGGCACGGAGGCCCAGAAAGCGTGTGCAGCTGCCTGTAGCCGAGCGCCTCCTCTGGAGTGAGAGAACTTGCCTCCTTGCCTTGGAAAGTACATGTGGCATGGAGGTCCAGAAAGCATGTGCAGCTGCCTGCAGCCAAGCACCTCCTCTGGAGTGAGAGAACTTGCCTCCTTGCTTTGGAAAGTGCATGTAGTATGGAGGCCCAGAAAGCGCATGTACCTGCCTGCAGCCAAGCGCCTCCTCTGGAGTGAGAGAACTTGCCTCCTTGCCTTGGAAAGTGCATGTGGCATGGAGGCCCAGAAAGAGTGCACACCTCCCTGTACCTCCTCTAGAGCAAGAAACAGTTGGGAAGGCTCCTTAAAGCATACACCTGCTTGCAGGTGAGCACCTCTACTCTAGAGCAAAACTTAAATGCCTAAAATGACAGGAAGGGGAGCCTGGCCGATGTTGTTGTTGTTCATTCGTTCAGTCGCTTCCAACTCTGTGTGGCCTCATGGACCATGGACCAGAGCTCTCTGTCGGCTGTCGCCACCCCCAGCTCCTTCAAGGTCAATCTAGTCACTTCAAGGATACAATCCATCCAGCTTGCCCTTGGTCAGCCACTCTTCCTTTTTCCTTCCATTTCCCCCAGCATAATTGTCTTCTCTAAGTTTTCCTGATTTCTCATGATGTGGCCAAAATGCTTCATCTTTGCCTCTAATATCCTTCCCTCCAATGAGCAGTTGGGCTTTATTTCCTGAAGTATGGACTGGTTGGGTCTTCTTGCGGTCCAAGGCACTCTCGGAACTTTCCTCCAACACCACAGTTCAAAAGCATCTCTCTTCCTTCACTCAGCCGATAGAAAATGGATTTTTCGGCACCCCAGAGTGAAAACAGGTATCTACTAGGCCTGGGTAACAACGCAAAAATTTGTTTCTAAAATTGATTTGTATTTTGGGGGGTGTTTTTGTTTCGATATTTAAAATAATTACAAAATTTTCCTTTTAAAAAGTTCTATATTTACGAAATTTCGTAAATAGTAAAAAATTAACGAATCGATTTCCGAAACAATAACGAATCGATTCGTTAATGGCAGGCGCGACCGCGAAATATGCTAAAAAACCTCCAAAAACTTCTGAAGCTTCCCTCTCCCTCTGTTGTTGACTGTTGGTGTGATATTATAATTTTTTTTGACTAATTAAACCATAAAACTGGCCCAGACATGCGGAAATAATAACGAAACGACCTCAGAACAATAACGAAACGAATACAATAACGAAATACGAAGCATTTACAAAACGTGTTTAAAAATTCGTTTTTTTTAATGATTGCTCCAGAATGGTTCGTTATCGTTTTGTAATTGGAAAAATTAACGAATTATTAACGAATTACGAATTAATGAAACGAAACCGCCCAGGCCTAGTATCTACTAGGCCTGGGTAACAACGGAAAAATTTGTTTCTAAAATCTATTCGTTTTTTGGGTTTTTTTGCATTTCGATATTTAAAAGAATTCCGAATTTTTTTAAAAAAAGTTCAATATTTACAAAATTTTGTAAATGGTAAAAAAATTACAAAACAATAACGAAACAATAACGAATCGATTCGTTAATGGCGGCCGCGATCACGCAATACGATAAAAAAACTTCTGAAGCTTCCCTCTCCCTCTGTTGTTGACTGTTGGTGTGATATTATATTTTTTTTTCACTAATTAAACAAAAAACAACTATAAAACTTGCCCCAGACATGCGGAAATAATAACGAAACGACCTCAAACTAAAAATGAAACGAATACATAACGAAATACGAAGCATTTACGAAACGAATTGAAAAATTCGTTTCGTTTTTAAGTTGCTCCAGAATGGTTCGTTATCGCTTCGTTAACAAAAAAAATAACGAATTTTTAACGAATTACGAATTAACGAAACGAAACCGCCCAGCCCTATTATCTACCCACCCGATTTTGGGAGGCTCCCAAAAAATCAGATCGGGAACCCCCACCAAAAGCCAGGACACAAAACAGGTCAAGGTTTACCTTAAATGCACAACCCAAATGAGCATACAACAGAGCTCCCAAATTTAGTTCTCCTGATGTTGATAGACTCCCAGTTCCCCAAAAGTCATAGTCATACTGATCTATAAAACGAGCCTTTGGTCTTCTGAATGTAGAGGTTATTCTCTTATTGTTGCTGAAGAGCTGATAGTGGACCGCTCCCTCCTCCTTTCCCAGCGTAATCCATGAGCCATGCTTAGCCTTCTTCCCAAGGTTATTTGGGTCCCATGATGGAGAATGTCACATGGGCCCCTGCCAAAGAGAACCAAGGAAGCCAGACTCAAGGGCTGCCAAAGTCACATTTCAAAGCCATGAGTGTAGCACTGGAAGGGGATCAAAGCCTTGTCATTAGAGTATTTCTTTGATGCATCTCTTTCGAAAGGCCAGTAAGTTTTGTATATGTTTTTCTGATTTGGGAAAATGTCTGAGATGGGAGATGGAATGGGAAGGGAATTCTGTGCGCTTTCGTGCGTCAAAATTTGGAGAGGGAACCCCTGAATGAGGCACAAATTCAAAGAAAGCAAAAACAATCCTCTTCTTCAGATGGGAAATGCCGGTGACACTTGGAAATAACTCTGAGATTGTTAGTGCACGCTTAAGCACAGTTTACAGTAAGCACAGACCACTCCTGAAAAAGACCTCCCTTGACTCCACGGTCTTGAACAACTACAGACCAATCTTGGGCAAGGTGCTGGAGCGGGTGGTTGCCTCTCAGCTCCAGGGTTTCCTGGATGACATCAACTATCCAGATCAGTCACAGTCTGGCTTCAGGCCTGGTCATGGTACTGAGATCACCTTGGTGGATGACCTCCGCAGGGAACTGGACAGGGAGAGTGTGTCCCTGCTGGTTCTCTTGGTCATCTCAGCGGCTTTCGATACCATCGATCATGGTATCCTTCTGGGACAACTCTCCGGGATGGGTCTTGGGGCACGGCTTTGTTGTGGCTCCAGTCTTTCCTGGAGGGTCATTCCCAGATGGTGAAGCTGGCTGACACCTGCTCGGACCCCTGGCCTTTGACCTGTGAGGTCCCACAAGGTTCCATTCTGTCCCCCATGCTTTTTAACATCTACATGAAACTGCTGGGAGAGGTCATCCAGAGTTTTGGAGTTCGGTGCCATCTCTATGCAGATGACACGCAACTCTAATACTCTTTTCCATATAACTCCAAGGAAGCCCCTCGGGTGCTGGACGAGTGCCTGGCCGCTGTGGCTGTCTGGATGAGGAGGAACAAGCTGAGGATCAATCCCGACAAGACAGAGGTCCTCCTGGTCGATCATAAACCGGATCAGGGTATAGGGTGGCAACTTGTGCTGGATGGGGTTGCATTCCCCCTGAAGTCATAGCTTGGGTGTCCTCCTGGACTCATCACTTACGCTTGAAGCTCAGGTGTTGGTGGTAGCCGGGAGGGCCTTTGCACAATTAAGACTCGTGCGCCAACTGCAACCATACCTCGTGAAGGCGGATCTGGCCAGGGTGGTCCATGCCTTAGTCACCTCCAGATTGGATTACTGTAATGCACTCTACGTGGGGCTGCCCTTGAAAACAGCCCGGAAATTTCAACTTGTACAACGGGCAAAAGCCAGGTTACTAACCGGTGCTTCTTGCAGGGAGTGGTCAACCCTCCTGTTTAAGGAGCTCCATTGGCTGCCATTCATTTTCTGGTCCCAATTCAAGGTGCAAGTTCTTACCTACAAAGCCCTGAACGGTTTGGGACCCGCCTACCTGCGTGACCGCATTTCTGTGTACGAGCCCACACGTTCTCTTCGATCATCTGGAGAGGCCCTGCTCACGCTCCCAACTCCATCGCAGGTGCGATTGGTGAGGACGAGGGAGAGGGCCTTCTCGGTAGTGGCCCCTCGACTCTGGAATTCACTCCCTAAGGACATCAGACATGCCCCAACGCTGGCAGTCTTTAGGAGGAGCCTGAAAACATGGTTGTTCCAGTGTGCCTTCCCAGAATAAGGAAAACTCTTAGCAATATGTCCTCAAATGCACTTTAATACTGACTTAGGATTGTCTGCGCGCCCTTATCTTTCTCTGAAAACCCTATTCTAATTTGCCTTACCTTGTTCATGCCCAGCACTTTTTGATTTTAAATTTGAATTATTACATTTGGCCCGGCCATAGGTTTTTAAATGCTGTATGTTTGATATTGTTATTGTCTATTGATTATTGTGTATTTTTCTGTTTTTGGGTTATTTTAACTGTTTTGTATTGATTATTGTTATTGCTTTTGTTTATTGATGTATTGTGGGTCTCATGTAAGCCACACCGAGTCCCTTGGTTTTTTTATTATTATTATTACATTTTCATGACTCTTTTTGTCACTGTAGATATCAGAATTTTCTTCCTCCCTGCGTAACATCCTAAGGTCCCAAACACTCACAGTTTAGCTGCTACGGCCCACATTTAGTGGCTGGAGGGAGAAAAGTGAACCAAAGAAGGCCACCTGGTTGCTTTTACATCATTGGAAGGATGTTATGCAAATAATAATAATAATAATAATAATAATAATAATTTTTATTTATACCCCGCCACCATCTCTCCTGATGGGGAATCGGAGCGGCTTACATGAGGCCAAGCCCAAAAACATATTACAGCAAAATAAAACCAAAACATAAACATCAAGCAAGCAAATCTCCTCTGCGGTTTAGTGAACTTTAAAGGCACTATCTAAGGTCCTGAAATGTATTCCCCAAAAAGTTTTAGTACCTTGGATAGCTCATTGAAAGCTCGAAGTAAAACCTGTCATCGTGCTATCACCGACTATTTCTTGGAAGCCATCTATTCTAAACTTGATACAGTTCCTCATGTTGTGGTGACGCCCAAATATACAAATATTTTCGTTGCTACTTCGTAACTGTAATTTTGCTACTGTTATGAATCGTAATGTAAATATACAGGCTTTGTTTCCATTCACTGGATCAAATTTGGCACAAATACCTGCTACGCCCCAATTTGAATACTGGTGGGGTTGGGTGGGGGCTTGATTTTTCATTTGGAAAAATGCTGTACTCGCAGAGCTCAGTGTATTTTGTTGTCAGTGTTGACTTTGGTGGAGAGGTGGCTGCCAAGGTAGCAGAAATGGTCAACATTTTCTAATGTTAAACCATTAAGCTGTATCTCTGGCATTGGAAAGGGATTGGCTGGCGACTGCTGGAAGAGCACTTTGGTTATCTCGATGTTTAATGACAGGCCGAGCTTCTCGTATGCTTCTGTGAAGGTGTTTAGAGCGGCTTGTAGGTCTTCTTCTGAATGCGCACAGATGACATTGTCATCAGCATATTAGAGTTCTATAACAGATGTTGTTGTAACCTTGGTTTTGGCTTTCAGTGTGCCAACTGAGGTTAAACAGTTTGCCATCTGTCTGATAGATGATTTCCACTCCGGTGGGAAGCTTCCCATCAACAAGTGAAGTATCATAGCAATGAAGATGTAGAATAAGGTTGGGGCAATAACACATCTCTGTTTGACACCTGATTACACCTTAAATGGGTAGGAGCCCCCGGTGGCACAGTGGGTTAAAGCCCTGTGCCAGCAGGACTAAAGACCGACAGGTCGCAGGTTCGAATCTGGGGAGAGCGCGGATGAGCTCCCTCTATCAGCTCCAGCTCCTCATGCGGGGACATGAGAGAAGCCTCCTACAAGGATGATAAAAAAACATCAAATCATCCGGCGTCCCCTGGGCAACATCCTTGCAGACGGTCAATTCTCTCACACCAGAAGCGACTTGCAGTTTCTCAAGTCACCCCTGACATGACCAAAAAAACCTTAAATGGGTCACTTTGGGAGCCACTGCTGTCCAAGTCTGTTGCCATCATTTCATCATGAAGGGAGGAATACGTCCAGAGGAGGCCGACTCAAAGGATCAAGGGTCTGGAAAAGAAGCCCTATGAGGAGCGGCTGAATGAGCTGGGCATGTTTAGAGAAGAGAAGGCTGATAGGAGACGTGATGAGGGCCATGGATCAAGATGTGAGAGGAAGTCATAGGGAGGAGGGAGGAAGCTTGTTTTCTACTGGAGACTAGGACGCAATGAAGCAATGTAAGAAAGGAGATTCCACCTGAACATTTGAAAGGACTGTAAAAGATGTTAGGGTTAGAAAAGATGAAGGCAGGATCATCAAGTTTGCAGACGACACCAAATTGGGAGGGATAGCCAATACTCCAGAGGACAGGAGCAGGATTCAAAACGATCTTGACAGATTAGAGAGATGATGGGCCAAAACTAACAAAATGAAGTTCAACAGTGGCAAATGCAAGATACTCCACTTTGGCAGGAAAAACGAAATGCAAAGATACAGAAGGGGGGACAATGCCTGGCTCGAGAGCAGTACGTGTGAAAAAGATCTTGGAGTCCTCGTGGACAGCAAGTTAAACATGAGCCAACAATGTGATGTGGCAGCAAAAATAGCCAATGGGATTTTGGCCTGCATCAATAGGAGAATAGTGTCTAGATCTAGGGAAGTCATGCTATCCCTCTATTCTGTTTTGGTTAGACCACATCTGGAATATTGTGTCCAATTTTGGGCACCACAATTCAAGAGAGATATTGACAAGCTGGAATGTGTCCAGAGGAGAATGACTAAAATGATAAAAGGTCTGGGAGAACAAGCCCTATGAGGAGCAGCTTAAGGAGCTGGGCATGTTTAGCCTGAAGAAGAGAAGGCTGAGAGGGGATATGATAGCCATGTATAAATATGTGAGAGGAAGCCACAGGGAGGAGGGAGCAAGCTTGTTTTCTGCTTCCCTGGAGACTAGGACGCGGAGCAATGGCTTCAAACTACAAGAGAGGAGATTCCATCCGAACATGAGGAAGAACTTCCTGACTGTGAGAGCCGCTCAGCAGTGGAACTCTCTGCCCCGGAGTGTGGTGGAGGCTCCTTCTTTGGAAGCTTTTAAACAGAGGCTGGATGGCCATCTGTCAGGGGTGATTTGAATGCAATATTCCTGCTTCTTGGCAGGGGGTTGGACTGGATGGCACATGAGGTCTCTTCCAACTCTTTGATTCTATGATTCTATGATTCTATGATTCTATGTTCAGCAGTGGAACTGTCTGCCCCAGAGTGTGACGGAGGCTCCTTCTTTGGAGTCTTTGAAACAGAGGCTGGATGGCCATCTGTCAGGGGTGCTTTGAATGCAATTTTCCTACTTCTTGGCAGAATGGGGTTGGACTAGATGGCCCATGAGGTCTCATCCAACTCTAGGATTCTATTAATCTAGCCATAGAATTCAGACCATCAGAAGAATAGGTTTTCTTTCTATACGACAGGGTTGGTCAAAGTGAAGCCTTCCAGACATCAACAAATTTCAGACCATTGTTTGTCTCTTTGTCAACCGTTTCCTTGTATTACGAAGGAGCTGACTCACCACGGCAAAGGAGAGAGGCATGGTCGAAAAAAAAAATCATATCAATATCCAAGAACGAGGTTCCACCCTTTCCTTTGTGCAGTTAACTTTACATCTTTTGGTCGGATTTCAAGATGGAAATTTTCCTGGCCCCTTTCCCACAGGTTTCCCCTTTCTGTCAAACAGTGCTATATTTTGGTAAACTCCTTCTATTAATAGCCGCTTTGTGTGGCTATTAAAAAACACAGAGGCTCGCTTAGTAGCCATAAGTCACAATCCGCTCCAGACGAACAGCTGTGGATGTCGAGAGGCGCACCAGGTTTCGACGTCATCGCGCAGAGCCCCCTTCCTGGCACGGGATCAGAACAGAATGAGCACATAAACATGACTGCCAACTTGGAGGGGGAAATGGGAGGGGGTATCCCCACCTCCTTGTAACAGAGGAGCCGAAGAAAGCTGGAATTTGACACATGGAGCTGGGATAGAGCTGTAAGTTTTTCGGGCTGTATGGCCATGTTCTAGAAACTATCTCTCCTGACGTTTCACCTGAACAGACAAGCATCCCGAGTTCTGAGAATGGCCTGAAAGCATGCTTGCTCCATCCATGTTCAACATCTACACAAATGACCAGCCACTGCTAGAAGGGACAGAGAGCTTCATCTATGCTGATGATCGTGCCATAACTGCTCAAGCAGGGAGCTTTGAGATGGTTGAACAGAAGCTCTCCGAAGCTCTAGGTCAGGGATCCTGAAACTACGGCCCGCGGGCCACTTCCGGACCGCCAAGGGCACTTATCTGGCCCGCAGAGGAACGCCCCCCGCCCCACACAGTGCCCCTCCTTTGGCTGGCTTACACTATCTGTCAGGCCCGATGGGCAGCGTGAGCCAGCCAAGGGCAGCTGCTCCACGCGGCCTACTCTCGCGTAAAGACCTCACGAGGTGTTTTAATTTAAAATAAAATACGGGAAGGGTTTGGTGGGCCTTGACCTTGAGTTTTGGAGTTGTAGTTCACCTACATTCAGACTGCACCATGGACTCAAAACAATAATGGATCTGAACCAAACTTGGCACAGATACTCAATGTGCCCAAATCTGAACACCGGTGGAGTTTGGGAAAAATAGACCTTGACATTTGGGAGATGTAGTTGCTGGGATTTATAGTTCACCCACAATCAAAGAGCATTTTGAACTCCACCAACGATGGCTCTGGACCAAACTTGGCACTCAGAACTCCCATGACCAACAGACAATACTGGAAGAGTTTGGTGGGCATTAACCTTGAGTTTTGGAGTTGTAGTTCACCTGCATCCAGAGAGCACTGTGGACTCAAACAATGATGGATCTGGACCAAACTTGGTACACAGAACTCCCATTACCAACAGAAAAGGAGCCCTATGAGGAAGGGTTTAGTGGGCATTGACCTTGACTTTTGGAGTTGTAGTTCTCCTGCATCCAGAGAGCACTTTGGACTTAAACAATGATGGATCTGGATCAAGCTTGGCACAAATACTCAATACGTCCAAATGTGAACACTGGTGGAGTTTGGGGGAAATAGACCTTGACATTTGGGAGTTGTAGTTGCTGGGTTTTATAGTTCACCTACAATCAAAGAGCATTTTGAACTCCACCAATGACGGAACTGAACCAAACTTGGCACACAGAACTCCATGACCAACAGACGATAATGGAAGAGTTTGGTGGGCATTGACCTTGAGTTTTGGAGTTGTAGTTCACCTGCATCCAGAGAGCACTGTGGACTCAAACAATGATGGATCTGGACCAAACTTGGTACACAGAACTCCCATTACCAACAGAAAAGGAGCCCTATGAGGAAGGGTTTAGTGGGCATTGACCTTGACTTTTGGAGTTGTAGTTCTCCTGCATCCAGAGAGCACTTTGGACTTAAACAATGATGGATCTGGATCAAGCTTGGCACAAATACTCAATATGTCCAAATGTGAACACTGGTGGAGTTTGGGGGAAATAGACCTTGACATTTGGGAGTTGTAGTTGCTGGGTTTTATAGTTCACTTACAATCAAAGAGCATTTTGAACTCCACCAATGACAGAACTGAACCAAACTTGGCACACAGAACACCATGACCAACAGACGATAATGGAAGAGTTTGGTGGGCATTAACCTTGAATTTTGGAGTTATAGTTCACCTACAATCAAAGAGCATTTTGAACTCCAGAAATGATGGAACTGAACCAAACTTGGCACACAGAACTCCCATGACCAACAGACAATACTGGAAGAGTTTGGTGGGCATTAACCTTGAGTTTTGGAGTTGTAGTTCACCTGCATCCAGAGAGCACTGTGGACTCAAACAATGATGGATCTGGACCAAACTTGGTACACAGAACTCCCATTACCAACAGAAAAGGAGCCCTATGAGGAAGGGTTTAGTGGGCATTGACCTTGACTTTTGGAGTTGTAGTTCTCCTGCATCCAGAGAGCACTTTGCACTTAAACAATGATGGATCTGGATCAAGCTTGGCACAAATACTCAATATGTCCAAATGTGAACACTGGTGGAGTTTGGGGGAAATAGACCTTGACATTTGGGAGTTGTAGTTGCTGGGTTTTATAGTTCACCTACAATCAAAGAGCATTTTGAACTCCACCAATGATGGAACTGAACCAAACTTGGCACACAGAACTCCATGACCAACAGACGATAATGGAAGAGTTTGGTGGGCATTGACCTTGAGTTTTGGAGTTGTAGTTCACCTGCATCCAGAGAGTACTGTGGACTCAAACAATGATAGATTGGGACCAAACTTAGCACAAATACTCAATATGCCCAGATGCGGACACCGATGGCATTTGGGGAAAATAGACCTTGACATTTGGGAGTTGTAGTTGCTGGAATTTCTAGTTCACCTACAATCAAAACACATTCTGAACTCCACTAACAATAGAATTGGGCCAAACTTTCCACAAAGAACCTCCATGAGCAACAGAAAAGAATGTGGTCTTTGGTGACCCCTCAGACATCCCCTCACAACCCCCCCAGGGGCCGCGACCCTCAAGTTGAGAAATGCTGCTCTTAAGCAAGGCAGCTCTGGTAGGGCGAGCTTCCCATGTGCCGGTTGTGACTTTCAACCCCATCCCAAAAATGTAGCCACTGCAAAATGGAGAGACAGAGCTCTCCATCTTTTCTTTGCCAGCTCCCAGGAGATCAATGAAACGTTTGCAGAGCTAGTAACTTTGGTGGCTTTATTTACAAGGCCGCACTAAAACTCACCTGAGCTCATAAATACGTGTCTACTTCCATGTGACAGTTATTGCTCAAGATGGGACCACTCTGGCTTTTAAAAAAGAAACAAAAAGCTTCTCGGGATTCATAGATCTGTACAGGTTTTTTTTCTCTCTCTCTCCTTCTTGAAGCAATAATTCCCGAGCAATAAAACTTCATCTGTTTTCATTGCCTAACTTTTAACATCCTGATTTAGTTTATTGCCAGAATAAAACTTTCATTAAAACGCATTGCATTCTCTTACACTGGGGAACAATTTTACACGCGCAAAGAGATAATATCCATCAAATGGCTTTAAGCAAGTCAGAAGGCATGGGAAGACCAGGTGAAAGCAAAAACGGTACGAAGCAGATTTCGGCCACAATACCATCAAAGCTTTGACAAATTCCAAAATGCTGCCAGTTCTTGGCAGTGATGTATTATTTGCAAGCCACTGCAAATAAAGGGTAACTCAAAATCAAAGGCTCAATCCTATAGAACAGTGGTTCTCAACCTTCCTAATGCTGTGACTCCTTAATACATTGCTCCATCAATGCTCAACATTTACACAAATGACCAGCCACTGCCAGAAGGGACAGAGAGTTTCATCTATGCTGATGATCGTGCCATCACCACTCAAGCAGGGAGCTTTGAGATGGTTGAACAGAATGTCTCCAAAGCTTTAGGTCCATGGTTCTCAACCTTCCTAATGCTGTGACTCCTTAATAGATAGAGAGAGAGAGAGAGAGAGGAGGGATAGATAGATAGATAGATAGATAGATAGATAGATAGATAGGCAGACAGATGGTCAGACAGACAGGAGGGATAGATAGACAGACAGACAAAAAGGAGAGATAGATAGAGAGATTGTGAGAGAGAGAGAGAGAGAGAGACAGACAGACAGACAGACAGACAGACAAGATGGATGGATGGATGGATGGATGGATGGATGGATAGATAGGATAGATAGATAGATAGATAGTAGGGCTGGGCAGTTTCGTTCGTTAATTTTGTAATTCGTTATTAATTCGTATTTAAATTAGCTTACGATCCGATATTGAGCCATGCAGGAATAGTGTAAGGAGTAAATTAGATTTGAAACAATTTTTTCAATTTATTTCGTTATTGTTTCGTTATTATTTCGAAATTATTTCGTAATTTTTTCGTAATTATTTCGTAATTATTTTTGCATGTCTGGTGCAAGTTTTATAGTTGTTGTTTGTTTTATCACACCAACAGTCAACAACAGAAGGAGAGGGAAGCTTCAGAAGTTCCCCCTGTCCCATTTGGAGGTTTTTTTAGCATATTGCGCGATCGCATCCGCCATTAACAAATCAATTCGAAATTAACGAAATTTCGTAAATAACGAAATTTTAAAATCTCAAAATTTAGGATGTATTTAGAATTTGGAAACGCTAGTGCCCCCTGGAAATGAATCGAGTTTAGAAACAATTTTTTCCGTGGTTACCCAGGCCTAATAGATAGATAGATAGATAGATAGATAGATAGATAGATAGATAGATGGATGAATGGATGGACGGAGAGAGAGAGAGAGGAAGAGAGATAGACAGACAGACGGGATAGATAGATAGATAGATAGATAGATAGATAGATAGACAGACAGACAGACGGGATAGATAGATAGATAGATAGATAGATAGATAGATAGATAGACAGACAGACAGACAAGAGGGATAAATAGACAGACAGACAAGATTGATAGATAGATCCCTCCATCAATGTTCAACTTTTACACAGATGATCAGCCACTACCAGAAGGAACAGAAAGTTTCATCTATGCTAATGATCATCCCATCACCGCTCAAACAGGGAGCTTTGAAATGGTTTAACAGAAGTTCTCCGAAGCTTTAGGTCCATGGTTCTCAACCTTCCTAATGTTGTGACTCCTTAATACATCGCTCCATCAATGTTCAACATTTACACAAATGATCAGCCACTGCCAGAAGGAACAGAGAGTTTCATCTATGCTGATGATCGTGCCATCACCGCTCAAACAGGGAGTTTTGAAATTGTTTAACTGAAGCTCTATGAAGCTTTAGGTCCATGGTTCTCAACCTTCCTAATGCCGTGACCTCTTAATACAGATCAAAGAGCACTCTGGAACCAACAATGGCCCTGGACCTAACTTGGCACACAGAACCCCAATGACCAACTGAAAATACTGGAGAAGTTTTGGGGGGAACTGACCTTCATTTCTGGGAGTTGTAGTTCACTTACATCCAGAGACACTGTGACCACCACCAATGATGGATCTGGACCAAATTTGGCACACAGAACCTCCATGAGCAACTGAACCTACTGGAGGGATTTAAGGGGACTGACCCACCGTGGTGCAAGCTGTAGTTTAGCCTGAAGCCACAGATCACATTGAACTTACTAATGATGCATCTAGAGCAAAGTTGCCCAACCTGACAAACTTTAACTACTGATGGAGTTTCAGGGGGTTAACCTTATGCAAACCTTATTTATTTACTATTTATTTATTATACTTGTATACCGCCCCTCTCAGCCCGCAGGCGACTCGAGGCGGTTTTATGAATTTTGTAAAATAAAATAATAACGTTTCAAGGGTATCCATGCTAGTTGATAAATAAATGCAATTAAGTAATTGCAAATCCTTATGATTAATCAATTGCAAGTAACCAATTAGAACTAGTTCAGGGCATGGTGGTCTGGGAGCTATACAGTAATGAAGAGAGCATAGATCAATCTGGTATGTTTACAAGGACCTTATTTAAGACAGTGCCTACCTGTGAGGAGAATGTGGGTCAAAGCATGTCTTGGTGACATCTGTTATCTCTGGGTTGCAGCAATCCCCGCCATCAAAGTTGTACTTCTCGTAGTTACAATCCATGTCACACACACCGTTCTGCTTTTTCCTGTTGAATGACACATGGCGCACGTGCCGGCAGTCCCCTCCATCATATCCAGTCAAGGTATGGTTGCACTCCGGGTCACAGTTCTCATCCCCAATCTTACTAATTTCGCAATTGGCCAGGATGAGGCGATGTCGCAGGGTGGAGTTCTTCACCTCCAACACCTCGAGTTCCCAAGTGATGTTGTAAGGACTGAAGGCATCATTCAGCTGCCGATGTTGGAATTCGATCTGTTTCAGGCCGATGGTTGGGTTCCGATGATGGTCATCGTAGATGTTCACCACACGGTAGCGGACGACCTTCTTGCGCCGAAAGTTTGGGAGGTTGTTGTAGCTGGTGATGACCTCCACGTTGTCACAGACTGTTTGCCCACATGGAGGAGGCTCAAGACCGGCATCCAACAAGTAGTCAGGATGGGAAAATAATTCAATCTGAGGAAGACTTGGACTATCTTTCATGGGGGACCAGATGCTTTTCACATTCAATAAAGTCTCCTGAAAAACTAGCTGAGGTAGAGGAGCATCTACTCCATGAGTCACCTGGGCCATGTCCATCAGAATCTCCTTCTGAGACCGAGCTGTCCGCCAAAGACTGAAATGTTCTATATAGCCTCGGTAATTCTGATTCAAGGCGTTGCCTCCAAGGAGGAGCACCTTGCACTTTGAGGTCAAAGAGCTGAAAATGCTTCCCACTTGTTCCCGACTTGTTGCCACTTGGGCACCATTCACGTAAAGCTTCATCAGGCGTCCATCGTAAGTGATGGCGAGGTGGACCCATTGGTTTGGGAGGTAGCTGCGGTGATCTGTGATGGTTGTGACCTTCCGGGCACGGTCCGTCTTCAAGGAAAAAAAATACCGGGGATCTCTCTTGCCCTGATCGCTCATGTTGGTAATTCCCAGGACCCATCCTCGGTCAAGGACGGTGTACGAACATTTGTCATAGAGACCTACATTCCACCCACACAAAGAAAAAGAAAGGGGAAAAATAAGTAAATATGGATAAGGGCAGAAGGGAAATTATTACTCTATTACATTAAATTAAAAATAGTCATCTATACACATAATAAAAAATATGCATGTGTGTAAGATAATAATATATTATATTATTATGCCAATAATATAATATATTGTACGTACATATAACTTGTAAGCCGCTCTGAGTCCCCTTCGGGGTGAGAAAGGCAGCATATAAATGCTGTAAATAAATAAATGATAACTAGCTGTATCTGGCCACGCGTTGCTGTGGCCCTCAGAAAACAGAGGATTTGCAGACATGAAGCAATCTGGGCTAGGAAACTCCTCCCACCAAAGGTTTCCTGCTAGCTAGTAGAAGCCAGGCTGTTAAGGTGCAAGGTGGTATGGAAAATAAAGTAATGAGAAGCTGCAAGGCTTTTCAGTTATATTCATGCTGGCCAAAACACTCAAAAAAGCCTCTTTGAAACAGAGGCTGAGTGGCCATCTGTTGGGGGTGCTTTGAATGTGATTTTCTTGCTTCTTCACAGAATGGGGTTGGCCTGGACGGCCCACCAGGTCTCTCCCAACTCTAGGACTTTCTGATTCTATAGTCTTCCCTTCCCTTCACCAATTTCTCCCTTTCTTTCTTTCTTTCTTTCTTTCTTTCTTTCTTTCTTTCTTTGTTCCTTCCCTGCCTCTTCCCTTCCTTTCCTCTCCCATCCCTGCCTCCTTTCCCTTCTTTCCTCTTTCCTTCTACCTTTCCTTCCATTCATAATCTTCTCTTCACCAATCCTTTTCTTCCTTTCTTCTCTCCTTTCCCTTTCTTTCCTCACCTTCCTCCAGGACAGTTTGTACGGGTTTTTAAAAGTTTTTTGGGGGGTGAGGGCGGTGTGAAAGGGGGGATATGGAGCCCAAGTGGGAGAGTTGCTGCCCTTCCCATGGTTCGCATCCTCCCTTCACTCAATTGGGGGGGGGGGGGTGCAGCCACTCCTGCAGTCAGGCTTGCCTTGCAATCCTCTGGTCTTGGGGGAAGAGTTACCTGGTAGCCACGTGGGCCTCATGGAGCTACTGCAGTGGCTCCAGCTGCTGCCAGGGCTTGCCTCGCCAAGCCCCCACCCCTCCGTTGGGCCAGGCCTTCTCCTTCCTTCCCTCTTTCCTTTCCTCAATCCCTCCCCTCCCCAAAAGAAAAAGGACTCTGTTTTCCTGCATGGAAAGGGACTCCATGGCAAGGCTTCTCTTCCCTCACAACGGATGGTGCTTCATTCTCGCACGATGGGGAGAAGGCCTTTTGTGCATGCTCTGTACGGCAGTTTTCTTTTTGTGGAGTTTTAAGTTATTTCCCCTTCATTTTTTTACGTTTTTTTGTTTGAAAGACATAGATCGGATTAGAATGTGTTTTGCTGCCAAATTTGGTGTCAATTCGTCCAGTAGTTTTTGAGTTCTGTTAATCCCACAAACGAACATTACATTTTTGTTTATATAGTTTACCCTACATCCAGAGAGCACACTGAACCCCACTGACAATGCATCCAGAGCAAACTTGCCCAGCATAACAAACTTTAAGTACTGATGGAGTTTCCCAGGGTTAACCTGGCATGATGTCAGTTGTTGCTAATCTACAATGTTACACATTTGGTACAATTGCAAAATTTACTTGTTCAAATAACCTGAGCAATGCCAGGTACCCAAGCTAGTTTCCAAAACGCAAGTGGACACAGCAGTAGGAGCACTAACCAATCTGTTGCCCAAGCCAAGGAGAATGAGCGAAAGGAGTCAAGTATCCAACCAAAGGTTAAGAATTGCTCAAAGCCAGTGACATCAATGGGACTTCCATCCGATGTCAGGAGCAGGTGGACAGAGATCTTGTGAAATTACACTAAGACAGACATCTCATTAACTTTATTTGACCTGCATGTTTGACGTCATTCATTTGGATCAACTTTTCAACAGATGGCTTTGTTTCCTAATTCTCAGCCCCCTCACCAAAAAAAGTCACCATTCCTAGAATTCTTTGGGTGATAGCTGGGAAGGGAGGAAAACATTCAAATACCTCTTTCAAAAGGAAAGAAAATTGTCCTATTAAAGGTGAAACCACATTATGTCGTGTAACAATGATCTCAAAGGTATGATTTAGGTCTCTGACAGTAAATCACAGACTTCTGATGAGATATCCAACCATGTTTTGTAGGTACCTACTGATCTACTCACATCTGCATGTTTTCGAACTGCTAGGTTGGCAGAAGCTGGGGCTAATGGCGGAAGCTCATCCCACTCCCCAGATTCGAACCTGCAACCTTTCGGTCAGCAAGTTCAGCATGGGCCTAGTTCCAAAGTTTTGTGAAAACCGAGTTGCTGTAAGTTTTTCAGGCTGTCTGGCCATGTTCCAGAAGCATTCTCTCCTGACGTTTCACCTGCATCTATGTCAAACATCTTCATAGGTTGTGAGGTATGTTGGAAACTAGGAAAATGGGTTGTTGATCTACTCATATTTGCATGTTTTCAAACTGTTAGGTTGGCAGAAGCTGGGGCTAACAGCGGAAGTTCACCCCACTCCCCAGATTCGAACCTCCGACCTTTCGGTCAGCAAGTTCAGCATGGGACTAGTTCCAAAGCTTTGTGAAAATTGAGTTGCTGTAAGTTTTTCAGGCTGTCTGGCCATGTTCCAGAAGCATTCTCTCCTGACGTTTCACCTGCAATTATGTCAAGCATCTTCTGAGGTTGTGGAGCTGAGGTTACAAGGTAAAATTCAATGCCACCAAGAACACAATTACAATATAAAACGTCAACATCAATAACATCATAACACTGTAATAAAACATAATTCAATAAATACTCATTAAAACAATGTCCAGTCCCGTTAGGTAGTTGTTCTGTTCTCATGTCTGCTACTCAGTATTCGCAAATGCTTGCTCAAATAAGATTCTTCCGAAATGCTAGGAGCGAAGAAGCCGATCTGATCTCCCTAGGAAGGGCGTTCCATAGTCGAGGGGCCACCACTGAGAAGGCCCAGTCTCTCGTTCACGCCAGCCGTGCTTGTGATAATGGCGGGACCGAGAGTAGGGCCTCTCCAGGTGATCTTAAGATCCTCAACGGTTCATAAGGGGAGATTCGTTCGGACAGGTAAGTTGGGCCAGAACCGTTTATAGGCTAAAGCCAGCACTTTGAATTGTGCCCGGTAGCAGATTGGCAGCCAGTGGAGCTGGCGCAACAGAGGAGTTGTATGCTCCCTGAGAGCCGCTCCAATTAGCAACCTGGCTGCCGTCCATTGGACCAATTGAAGCTTCCAGACAGTCTTCAAAGGCAACCCCATGTAGAGAGCGTTGCGGTAGTCTATACGGGATGTAACAAGAGCGTGGACTACCGTGGCCAAGTCAGACTTCCCAAGGTAAAGGCGTAGCTGGCGCACAAGCTTTAACTGTGCGAATGCTCCCCTGAGATTCCAGGCTCAGCGATGAGTCCAGCATCACACCTAGACTGCGAACCTGCGTCTTCAGGGGGAGTGCGACCCCATCCAACACAGGCTGTAACCCTATGCCCTGTTCGGCCTTACGACTGACCAGGAGTACCTCTGTCTTGTCTGGATTCAATTTCAATTTGTTAGCCCTCATCCAGATCGAATGCTTCTAGAACATGGCCATACGGTCCGAAAAACCTACAACAACCCAGAGAAGCTCAAAACATTCATCAATCCACTTTGTGCAAGTATAACTGCACCAGGAGCTCCAATTTTGTTTGCTTTGTATTGAATGTTTGTTATAGTCCTAAGTTTCAGGGACTCTGCAGATAGGTGGCTTCTTTTGGCTGCAATCATAGGGCAAGCCACCTGTCAATTATAGTTAGGTTCCCTGGTCCTGCCCCCTTTTTGGGTTTTTGGAGGGAATAGGAGCCTTTTTAGGTTCAGTCCACACAGAGAAGCTTTCCGTGCAAGACATAATACCAAGAGCTCCTGTAGAAAGCTTCGTCTTCTACAGCTTGGCCGGGGAGAAAGGTCCCGTAGCTTGGCCGAGGATTATACAGCCTTACAGCTCCTTTGCTTAGGGACTTCACTGAAACTTGAACTCCTTTTTCCTTTGGAAGTCTACAAAGCTCTGCTTGGTAAGGGTCACTCGCAGAAGCCAGACGCAGTTGGTACTGGGTGTAGGGACTCCACGCCAACAGAGGCAAAGAAAGACTGCCCAGATTAGAAGTTAAGGATTTCCCCCTTAGTTAAAATACCAGTCATGAAGATAGTGCCTGTTCCCTGTGGACAAGAGTGAAAGAGCCTATAGACTGTTAAGAAAGCTTTAAAGTACCTGTTTGTTTTCATTAATAAAGAACATTGTTGAACCTTTAAGCAATCTAAAGACTCTGTTTTAAGGAAATCCAAGGGCCTTTAATCTGAGGCAGCCCCGGCGTCCCGTTGGACACACGGAATTTATGTCCTGTCTACAGTCTTATGCACAGGCCCAGCGTGCGACAGCACACACTTCCAGTAATGTCCAAAAGGGCTACAAAGGGACTCTGATGTGACACTTCCCCTAAAACTTTCTTGTTTTGATAGTTCACATGGAGACCACCTTTCGGAGAGCCAAAGGGGAGAAGTATGAATGGAGTTACGGAGCAGATAGGATGTTGTTTATTGCAAGCTCAGTGGAGCCGAGGGGTGCCAGTCATGTTCTCCAGGGGGAAACTCGGGGTGGGAAGAAAAATTAACAATCCCCACAACTTCTGGAAGTTGTCATTGCCTGCTTTGCTGGGAGAACGCAACCAAAGGTGACAGGACTTAGTTATGAAAGGGGAATTTAGGTCAACAATCAAAGCTTCAGTCAGGGGCCCAGGAACAGGGAGTTAAAGGTTGGGGCTGCGTTCTTTCCCCTCGCATGCTTTAATCGCTTAGTATCAAAGTCATGGCAGAACGCTTGAAAGAGCAACTATTCTACAGGAACCTATAGGAAGCTTTTATCTGTCCAGAGGAAAATAATTAAAAGAGACAGATTTGGGTTAAGTATTCCCATGTTCCATGCAATTGGATAAAGTTGGGGAAGATCCACCCAAGCACTTTCCCAAGTTCAGCGTGTCGGGAGCTTTCCTCAGACGACTTTGAGCTCATTGTGATTTGGATTCTTTTTTGTACACAATTACACGAAAAGCAGGAATCTCTCTCGGGCTCCCTGACGGCCCCATCACCTTCTTTCACGCAAACCTTAAATAATTCAGAACGCCAATGTACTCAACGGCAAGGACGCTGTTCATACAATTGCGATTGCCGTTAAAAAAGCCGCAAGGGTCTCATGGGACGCAGGCGGCCGGCGAACAAAAGAATGGCCGCATTGGACAAGGGCAGCCCCTTACCTCTGGCAAAGCACACTTGCCTTTTCAAAGCCGTCATTGACGTCTCTCAGACTACCCTATGTGTCAGTCTAGAAATGACGGTCTGAAAACCAATATATATACATACACATGAGGGTTGAATGAAAAGTAATGCCTCCACCTTCATTACTTGGGTTTGATTTGGAATATTTTAATAAATTAAATGCAGAAATAATCTTTAGAATGTGCTCTTTAACTACCACTATTCACTTTTCCACATAATCACCAGACAATTGGATACATTTCTGCCAACGATGAACAAGTTTTCTGAAGCCGTCACAGAAGAAGTCGACACTCTGTTTCCGCAACCAGTGCCTCACCGTTCTATCAACGTCTTCATTAGAAACATTACGATGTCCCCGCAGATTTTCTTCCATCATCGGGAACAGATGGAAGTCAGACGGTGCTAAATCTGGACTGTATGGAGGATGCCGTATGGTGGTGAGATCCATTCTCTGAAGTTTCAAATCTGTGCGCTTTCATTTCAGGCATCAGCATCCTGGGTACCCATCGTGCACAGATCTTCTGATAGCCAAGCAAAGCAATAATGTGACCCACACGTTCTTGTGAAATTCCAATTATGCTTGAAATTTCTCTCTGAGTGATACAACAATTGTCCTGAATCAATCTGTCAACCTTTTGCTTGTGAAACTCGGTGGTTGCTGTCACAGGACGTCCAACTCTTTGTTTGTCACGCAAGTCAGATGTTCCCACCTCAACATCTTTAAACTTACTTGCCCAACAACGCACAGTACTCACATCAACACAATCTCGGTGGTTGCTGTCACAGGACGTCCAACTCTTTGTTTGTCACGCAAGTCAGATGTTCCCACCTCAACATCTTTAAACTTACTCGCCCAACAATGCACAGTACTCACATCAACACAATCTCGGTGGTTGCTGCCACAGGACATCCAACTCTTTGTTTGTCACGCAAGTCAAATGTTCCCACCTAAACATCTTTGAACTTACTTGCCCAACAACGCGCGGTACTCACATCAACACGATCACCATAAACAGCTTGCATTCTCTGATGAAGCTCTTTTGGGGTGATCCCTTTTGCTGTCAAGAATTCATTGATTGCACGTTGCTTAAGTCGCACTGACCGACTGTCTGCACAAGATTCTATACTTCACACTTTAACAACACAACCGTTCATTGCTAAGGCTTCCTGTCAAAATGGAACTGTAGAGGAGAGTCTACTGAACAAGGCAGTACCTGCCGCATACCAGTACTGCGATCTGTTGAGGAGTTACGAAGGTGGAGGCATTACTTTTCATTCAACCCTCGTCTAACACTATTACTAAGATACACAAAGTATTATGTTATTGTTGTTGAAACTTCAAATATGATGTCATATGACAGGTTTCTTACTTATAAACATAATATAGAGGAACAACTTCTCTTTGTCGTGGATAAATGTCCATATTCATGTAGATAAACATAATAGTCCAGTCTGTCTACACGTAGGTGAGCATTACTTTGACTATCTTGTATTAGTTATGTATTGATTTAATGTTAACATAACAATAGGAGTGCTATAGCATATCTATTTTATGTATGTTGTTGTTCTTTTCACACATGTAATTATAGTACCAGAGACTTGTCTCCTGTTGAAATATTAAGAGGAATTCATTACCTGAAGAAGGTGTTTCCAACACCAACACCAAAACAAGGAACTGCCCAAGAACATCATAAAACATTTAAAACATCAATACATAGTATAAAACATTATTTATCTCGTCATCCAGTCGTTCCAAGTTCCTATGTTTTTTACATTGCATTTTCAAATGCTTGCTTGAACAGCCAGGTCTTGACTCTTTTCTGGAATGTTAAGAGGGAGGGGGCCGATCTAATGTCCCTAGGAAGGGTGTTCCATAGCTGAGGGGCCACCACTGAGAAGGCCCTGTCTCTCGTCCCCACCAAACGTATTTGTGACGCAGGCAGGATCGAGACCAGGTCCTCCCCAGATGATCTTAAAGTCCTAGCAAGTTCAAATAGTCCTTCGAAACATCTACACGTGACTCTTTAAATCAGGGATCCACAAACGTTTTAAGCAGAGGGCCAGGTCACAGTCCCTCAAACTGTTGGAGGGCCGGATTATAATTTGAAAAACATCATGAATGAATTCTTATGCACACAACACATATCTGTACTGCAAAAAAACCCCAATAAAATAATTAAAATGAAGTACAATTTTAACAAATATAAACTTATTAGTATTTCAATGGGAAGTGTGGGCCTGCTTTTAGCTGATGAGATAGGATTGTTGTTGTGGTTGAATGCTTTCAAGTCATTTCAGACTTAGGTTGTCTGAGTGAGGGCCGAGTAAATGACCTTGGAGGGCCGTATCCAGCCCCCGGGCCATAGTTTGCGGACCCCTGTGTTAAATCATCAGACAGATTGGACTGTTATGTTTATCTACATAATAGTCCAATTATCCATGACAAAGAAAATTTCTTCCTCTATATTGTGTTTATAAGTAATAAACCTGTCATATGACATCATATTTGACATTTCAACAACAATAATGTTATACTTTGTGGGTCTGAAAACCAACCCAAAAATCTGGTTCAACTTATCCACAGTCAATGTCCGCACTTTACCTTAACTTTGACCACAAAAAGGGGATGGATAGATGAGCGAGCATTGTAATATTGAAAATATATCTATATGCACAAACATAAACACTGGGAAAATAGTGTTGACACATGAAGCAAGGCTGCCGTCAGGAGCGAGGAGGATGAGAGGAAAAGATAAGGATGTGATCAGACAAGATGAATGGCTGATTCAGCGATGCCAGACACATACCCGATGGTGCGCATTCACCTGAAATCCCGTTTGACAGAAGAACGGGAAAAGAAGAAAGCATCTGACTTAAGCGGAGGGCTGCAGAATGGACTAATTCTTCTCAGGGGAAGTATTATCACCCACTTTTGCTTTGTGCCATGTGCAATTTGGTTTAGCCCTCAAGGCAAAGACAGCAGCAAAATATCTCCAGTTCTTTCTGGCGGGGAAAGTGATGTAATAAAAGACCTACCATTTCTGTCTTAGTATACCCCACTTTCCCCCTGAAATGACAAGTCCAAGGTAGAGTTGTGCATGAAAATGTTTCCTTTCGTTTCATCTGTTCTTTAATTACTTTTGTTACCTACGGGAGCATGTACCTTCAGGAGCATGTACCAGGATTGTGGCGCAGCTGGCTGAGTGTTAGCTGCATTAAGATCACTCTGACTAAAAAGTCATGAGTTCGAAGCCAGCCCGGGTTGGAGTGGGTTTCCAACCTATTGTGTGTAGCCTGTTGTCAACCTTTGCAACCCGAAAGACAGTTGCATCTGTCAAGTAGGAAAATTAGGTACCACCTTAAAAAAGTGTGGGGAGGCTAAATTAACTGATTTATGAGGCCATAAAGAAGACTCCAGCAAAAGCATTCCAGCGGAGAAGCATGCGGGGAATGCGGAAGTGCTTCATCAGCATCGCAGATGGACGACGAAAGCGACAGCTCCCCTGGCAGCCAGAAAAAGTTAAATAGCCTCTGTGTATGTCTGTATATGTATGTATGTCAAAAATTGGCATCGAATGTTTGCCATATATGTGTACACTGTAATCCGTCCTGAGTCCCCTGCGGGGTGAGAAGGGTGGAATATAGAAGCTGTAAATAAATAAATAAATAACGGGAAGGCCTCTCCCAATACGAAAATCAGCTCAACACAAAAGTAAGCTCTTCACTTGTTATTTGTGAGCATGTGGTGATCCATGCCTCCTTGCTGTGGAAAGAGTGTGTATGTGTTGCGTGTAGCCACAAGCCTCCTCTAGAGTAACAATGAGAACTTGCTCTGTGTGTTGGAAAGAGAGTGTGTGCACGTGTGGCATGCAGACCTAGAAAGTGCTCACACCTGCCTGTAGTCAAGTGCCTCCTCTAGAGAAGAAACAGGTAAGAAGTCTCCTTAAAGCTGAGCACCTCTCCTCTAGAGTAAAACAGCTTCAATGCCTAAAATGATGGGAAGCTCCCCCTCCCATTATGAACCAATGGAAAATGGATCTTTTGGCACCACAGAGCGAAAAGATACCTGCCCTCTCGATTTCAGGAGTTTCCCAAAAAATGGATCGTGGCCCTTACTGAAAGCCAGGACACAAAATAGGTCAAGGTTTATCCCGAATGCACATCCTCGTCTTAGGTGACTTAACAAAGTATAACCCAGCTAAAACCACACAAAACATCAGAACAGGTTGAGTCTCTGGGTTGTTGTAGTTTTTTCGGGCTATATGACCATGGTCTAGAGGCATTCTCTCCTGACGTTTCGCCTGCATCTATGCCAAGCATCCTCAGAAGCAGTGAGGTCTGTTGGAACTAGGAAAAAGGGTTTATATATCTGTGGAATGACCAGGGTGAGACAAAGGACTCTTGTCTGCTGGAGCTAGGTGTGAATATTTCAACTGACCGCCTTGATTAGCATATAATGGCCTGACAGTGCCTCAAGCAAACTTTTGTTGAGAGGTGATTAGATGTCCTTGTTTGTTTCCTCTCTGTTGTTGTGCTGTTGTAATGTTAGAGTTTTTAATACTGGTAGCCAGATTTTGTTCATTTTCATGGTTTCCTCCTTTCTGTTGAAATCTCATTTATTTATTTATTTATTCATAAATAAATAAATCAGGAGGTAGGTCTGGACTTTTATTGGGGAATCTATATTTCCCAACAAGAGAAGAGATACAATTCCTGGAGATGTCAATTGAAAGCAGGGCCGCAGAGGGAGGGGGGAAGTGGGGGGAGAGAATCTGTGTGGGGATTCCTCTTGAGCCCCAAGGCCGAGCGTCGCACGTGTGTTTCTTGCCAGAGACACAAAGGCTTCGCTGTATAAACTGTACACGGCTTGATATATATTTTTAAACAAGGCTAGTGGGAATATGATAGGTGCAGGCGGAAAAGCAAACAGCCCCATCTCAGAGAAACACTTCCCATTTCCAGTTGCTGAGCATGCAACACGCCCAAATTAAATCATCCCCTACAGCAAACCGAGGTCTTGGCCCCGCTGACACGGGCGCTCCTCCACCGAAGGCTGATTTCCCCTGGCGATCCCCGTAAATCTTGAGCCTATTTGTTAGTGCTGCAGACATACACACACACACACACTGGAGGAAACACCACTAGCTTTTGTTTGGAAAACCCTGGATGCAACCCTCCACCCCACAACTTATAAATCCTGAGTAATTGAGAGCAGAACACAGCCCATGGCCAACGTTGCCAAAAGACATTTCGAGGCTCCTCTTCTGCAAGGATTTCATCTTCCAAGGCCAAAGAGTTCTGCTAGGAACTGTTGCTCTTCTCTCCTACCCCAACCCATCTTTACCATGATGAAGACCCCCACTTGAAGTTTTGACTCCACATTGATTACTATCTCTGGAAAAGGTGTTAGGCTCAGCCAGAGTAGTCCCAACAGTGGACTCGAACACTTATTTATTTATTTATTTCACAGTTTTCTATACCGAGCTTCTCAACCTCATTGAGGGACTCAGCCTGGTTTCCAGCCATAAAAAACATATACACTCATTAAAATATCATATATCACAATTACAAAAACAACTTTAAAAACACTATATATAAAACTACAGTGGTCAGTCGTCCTATTAAGATGGATCTACATCAACTTCCATCCAGGGTCCTCATTCATCGAAGGCCTGACTCCACAGCCACGTCTTCACCCATTTCCTAAATGTTAGGATGGATGGGGCGGTTCTGGCCTCCAGAGGGAGAGAGTTCCAGAGTCGCGGGGCCACCACCGAGAAGGCTCTGTCCCTCGTCCCCAACAGGCGCGCTTGCGAGATGATTATTAAGATCATCTCCAGATGATCTTAATAATATTGATGGTTCGTAGGGGAGAATACGTTCGGAGAGGTAAACAGGGCCGGAGTCGTTTAGGGCTTTATAGGTCAACACCAGCACTTTGAATTGTGCTCGGAAGCTAATTGGCAGCCAGTGGAGCTGGCGTAACAGTGGAGTGGTGTGCTCCCTGTACCCAGCACCCGTTAGTAATCTGGCTGCCGAGCGTTGGACTTGCTGCAGCTTCCAGGCAGTCTTCAAAGGCAACCCCACGTAGAGAGCGTTGCAGTAGTCTAAGCGGGATGTAACCAAAGTTCTACTTCACCTCCTGTGTCATCAACACGTCGATATGTTAGGAAATTGACAGACTAGGCTTTATACTAGGGCTCAGAGTGGGCTTTATACTTGGAGACTGACATTGTGGTTACTGCTGTTGTGATGGACCTTCAAGTCAACTCAGGTTCTGTATTAGGTTCTGTTGTTGTTGTTGTTGTTGTTGTTATTTGAAACACAACAAAATGAGTCCACAGCAGACATTCTGCTAGCTGTTGTATTGGATCACACATTGGACACTTCCCATTGTGTGATGTATCAGCGAATAATGCGTGCAGATGCCACTGAGGTGGCCTTCTGAAGCTGGCAGATGACCACTCTCACAACCACCATGTCAGACTAAACAGAGAAGCCATTGAAATACATAAGCATGTGGACAATCTGGAGGAAACCATGAAAATGAACAAAATTTGACTACCAGTATTAAAAAAACTCTAAAATTACAACAGCACAACAAAAGAAAGGAAACAAACAAAGACATCTAATCACCTCTCAACAGAAGATTGCTCTAGGCACTGTCAAGCCATTATATGCTAATCAAGGTGGTCAGTTGAAACATTCACACCTAGCTCCAGCAGACAAGAGTCCTTTGTCTCACCCTGGTCATTCTACAGATATATAAACCCTTTTTCCTAGTTCCAACAGACCTCACTGCCTCTGAGGATGCTTGCCATAGATACTAGGCTTGGGCGGTTTCGTTCGTTAATTTCGTAATTCGTTATTAATTCGTATTTAAATTAGCTTACGATCCAATATTGAGCCATGCATGACTACTGTGAGGAGTAATTAAAAATCGTAACATTTTTTTCCAATTTATTTCGTATTGTTTCGTAATTGTTTCGTAATTGTTTCGAAATTGTTTTGTAATTGTTTCGTAATTATTTTCGCATGTCTGGTGCAAGTTTTATAGTTGTTGTTTGTTTTATCACACCAACAGTCAACAACAGAGGGAGAGGGAAGCTTCAGAAGTTCCCCCTGTCCCATTTGGAGGGTTTTTTTAGCATATTGAGCAATCGCGTCCGCCATTAACAAATCGATTCGTAATTTTACGAAACTTTTTTTACGAACTTTTTTAAAGGAAAATTTCGGAATTCTTTAAAAAAACGAAACGCAAGGGCCCCCCTAAAAACGAAACGAGTTTAGAACCAATTTTTTTGTGGTTACCCAAGCCTAATAGATACAGGCAAAACGTCAGGAGAGAATGCCTCTAGAGCATGGCCATATAGCCCGAAAAAACCTACAACAACCCAGATGATCATTTTGTCAACACCGATTGTGTTTAAGTACAGACCAAGGTCGTTAGGCACTGCACTCAGGAGGTGTGCCGATCACCACTGGGACCACCTTTATTGGTTTGTGTCAGAGTATTTGCAGTTCGATTTTTAAATCTTCACATCGTGTCAGCTTTTCTAGTTGTTTCTCTGCAATACTTATTATTATTATTATTATTATTATTATTATTATTTGAAACACAACAAGATGAGTCCACAGCAGACAAGATCACTCTGCTGGCTGTTGTATTGGATCACACGTCGGACACTTCCCAAGTGTCTAGGACTTTGTGATGTATCGGCGAATAATGCATCAAGATCCCAGTAAGGTGGCCTTCTGCAGCTGGCAGATTGTAATTTTATCAGCGCCGATTGTGTTTAAGTGCAGGCCAAGGTCTTTAGGCACTATACCCAGTGTGCCGATCACCACTGGGACCACCTTGACTGGTTTGTGCCAGTGTCTTTGCAGTTCGATTTTTAAATACTCATATCGTGTCAGCTTTTCCAGTTGTTTCTCTTCAATACTGCAACAACAACAACAACAACAATAAAGTATGAATTGCTGATGTTGCAATCCCAGGTGACAGCAGGATTGAAGAGAAACAACTGGAAAAGCTGACATTATATGCAAAGACTCTGGCACAAGCCAGTCAAGGTGGTCCCAGTGGTGATCGGCACACTGGGTGCAGTGCCTAAAGACCTTGGCCTGCACTTAAACACAATCGGCACTGACAAAATTACCACCTGTCAGCTGCAGAAGGCCACTTTACTGGGATCTGCATGCATCATTCGTCGATACATCACACAGTCCTAGACACTTGGGAAGTGTCCGACGTGTGATCCAATACAACAGCCAGCAGAGTGATCTTGTCTGCTGTGGACTCATCTTGTTGTGTTTCAAATAATAATTTTCTGAGTGCCATACCCTCTAATAATAATAATAATAATTATTATTATTATTATTATTATTATTATTTATTTCCCATTTTCTGAGTGCCATCCCCTCCAATAATAATAATAATTATTATTATTATTATTATTTATTTCCCATTTTCTGAGTGCCATCCCCTCCAATAATAATAATAATAATAATTATTATTATTATTATTATTATTTATTTCCCATTTTCTGAGTGCCATCCCCTCCAATAATAATAATAATAATAATTATTATTATTATTATTATTTATTTCCCATTATCTGAGTGCCATACCCTCCAATAATAATAATAATTATTATTATTATTATTTATTTTCCATTTTCTGAGTGCCATCCCCTCCAATAATAATAATAATAATTATTATTATTATTATTATTATTAATTTCCCATTTTCTGAGTGCCATCCCCTCCAATAATAATTATTATTATTATTATTATTATTATTATTATTATTATTATTGGAGGGGATGGCACTCAGAAAATGGGAAATTTTAGCTCAGCTGTAGTGCTCCCTTCAATGGGGAAGGCAGTCCTAGCAAGAGAGACCCAGACCAACATGGCTAAAAGAGGCATAGAAATCCACCGGGATTATCCTTATCACAATCCCTTCTATTTACTTGTCAAACTAAAGCAAGCAGATAGAAAATCTGCCCGTCAGGAAGTCAAAATGTATGGGGGGAATCAAGGACAGGGAGATAGTAAGGGAAAGAACTTAGAATGGGAAAGATAAGACAGGGAAAGAGTGAACAGATCAAAAGGTTACACAACCGCACAGCTAAAGAAAGAGCATTGAATAATTGTCTCGATTTCTTAAAACACCCTAGACAGCAAATAACTCATTCTGGAAGAGGTAGGGTTGGCATTAAGAGACTAGCACTGAAATTCTCTCACACACACTCTTTTCTAAAGGGACCAACCACCAGAAAGCTGGAGATTCAACGGTAACGGTAACGGTAGTCCCCTGACTAAGTCCAGTCATGTCTGACTCTGGGGTGTGGTGCTCATCTCCATTTCTAAGCCGAAGAGCCAGCGTTGTCCGTAGACACCTCCAAGGTCATGTGGCCAGCATGACTGCATGGAGCGCCGTTACCTTCCCGCCGGAGCGGTACCTATTGATCTACTCACATTTGCATGGAGATTCAAAGCACACCCAAAACATCGATGATATGGTTACATCTCAGGCTTGGCCCAAGTTTTCTGGGTCTCAGGACAAGGAGACGAAACTTCAGAGTGTGCTTTTTCTACCTGTACAACTTGGTCATTTGTATTTGAATGGCGAATTCTGGGCAGATTATTATTATTATTATTATTATTATTATTATTATTATTATTTTCGAGTCAGGAGCAACCTGAGAAACTGCAAGTTGCTTCTGGTGTGAGAGAATTGGCCGTCTGCAAGGATGTTGCCCAGGGGACGCCCAGATGATTCGATGTTTTCATCATCCTTGTGGGAGGCTTCTCTCACGTCCCCGTATCAGGAGCTGGAGCTGATAGAGGGAGCTCATCCGCCTCTCCCCAGATTCGAACCTGCGACCTGTCGGTCTTCAGTCCTGCCGGCACAGGGGTTTAACCCACTGCGCCACTGGGGGCTTTTGGACAGCTATGATAGATGCTTAACCAACCATACTTGAAACTAACTACAAAACATGTGCTGCCAAAGTGTGCTGCGGCGTGAATTAAGGCCTGTAAAGCACACAGTTGGGGGAAAGTGTTAGAGCATGTAAGAATTCAGTGACTGGAATATTGTGTCCAATTCTGGGCACCACAATTCAAGAGAGATATTGACAAGCTGGAATGTGTCCAGAGGAGGGCGACTAAAATGATCAAGAGTCTGGAGAACAAGCCCTATGAGGAGCGGCTTAAGGAGCTGGGCATGTTTAGCCTGAAGAAGAGAAGGCTGAGAGGAGATATGATAGCCATGTATAAATATGTGAGAGGAAGCCACAGGGAGGAGGGAGCAAGCTTCTTTTCTGCTTCCTTGGAGACTAGGACGCGGAACAATGGCTTCAAACTACAAGAGAGAAGATTCCATCTGAACATTAGGAAGAACTTCCTGACTGTGAGAGCCGTTCAGCAGTGGAACTCTCTGCCCCGGAGTGTGGTGGTGGTGGAGGCTCCTTCTTTGGAAGCTTTTAAGCAGAGGCTGGATGGCCATTTGTCAGGGGTGATTTGAATGCAATATTCCTGCTTCTTGGCAGGGGGTTGGACTGGATGGCCCATGAGGTCTCTTCCAACTCTTTGATTCTATGATTCTATGACTGTGTGTGTCAACTGTAAAATAAGATGCACAAAACTGATCTGATTTCACTAGGGAGGGAGTTCCACAACTGAGGGGGCCACCACTGAGAAGGCCCTGTCTCTCGTCCCTACTAACCATAGCTGCGAAGGAGGTGGGACCAAGAGCAGGGCCTCCCCAGAAGATCGTAACCTCTGAGGTCTTTCATAGAGGGAGATACGTTTGGACAGGTAAGTTGGGCTTTATAAGCTCCACTGGCTGCCAGTTTGCTACCGGGCACAATTCAAAGTGCTGGCTTTAGCCTTTAAAGCCCTAAACAGTTCCCGGCCCAGTTTACCTGTCCGAACGCATCTCTCCCTATGAACCATCGAAGTCAGTGGTTCTCAACCTGGGGTCCCCAGATGTTTTTGGCCTACAACTCCCAGAAATCCCAGCCAGTTTACCAGCTGTTAGGATTTCTGGGAGTTGAAGGCCAAAAACATCTGGGGACCCCAGGTTGAGAACCACTGATCTAGGTGCTTAAGATCGTCTAGTGAGGTCCTGCTGTCGGTCCCACCCCTTTCGCAGATGCGATTGGCTGGAACGAGAGACAGGGCCTTCTCAGTGGTGGCCCATTGGCTATGGAATGGCCTTCCTAGAGATATTAAACCAGCCCCCTCTCTCCTATCATTTCAAAGGAAGAGTCAAAACCTGGCAGTTTGAGCAAGCATTTGCAGACGCAGTGTAACAGACTAATTGAGATCTACGGAACGATTGGACGATGCAACGGAAAAATGATTTTAGTGATGAGACGCTGTGGACTTGTGTTTTATGGTTTTTATGGTTTTATTGCTTTTATATGGTTTATATTATATGTAATGTTTTTAACTGTATTTATGTTGTTTGGGGGCATTGACTGCCGACTGTAAACCACCTGTGACCAAATGTGGACACTGGTGCAGTTTAGGGACAATAGACTTGACATTTGGAAGTTGTAGTTGCTGGGATTTATAGTTCACCTATAATCACAGAGCATTCTGAACCCCATCAAGAATAGAATTTTGGAGTTGTAGTTCACCTATATCCAGAGAGCACTGTGGACTCAATGATGGATGTGGACCAAACTTGGCACGAATACACAATATGCCCATATGTAAACACTGATGGAGTTTGGGGAGTTGTCGTTGCTGGGATTTATAGTTCATTTACAATCACAGAGCATTCTGAACCCCATCAAGAATAGAATTGAGCTAAACTTCCTACACAGAACCCTCATGACCAAGACCAAAATATTGTGTTTTCTGATTATCTTTGGCGACCCCTCTGACACAACTTACTCACACCCCAATGCAGAAAGAAAGCATAAGCATGCACACTGGCAGATTTGCAATGCAAAGGATTGCAACGGACAACCGCTGTGTTAGTCAATGAGTGCAGATTTACACTACACTAGGATGATGTCGGATCTCAGCCACATTTTTCAATTCTAACTCTTTCCAACTTTGCATCTGGAAAATGGATTACCATCAGGGACGCTATTCAACAACTTCTTTTTTCTTACTTTTTTTGGGGTTGTTGATGCATTTCTACTGACAACGTGAGATGGAAGCTCAGCCTGGAGTAATACGGTGAGGCATCCCAACTGCTGTGACCATGGATTCTTTTTGGAGAATCATCAAGTTATGAAGATATGGTGCATGGAGAAGACTGTCCCACACCACTGGACACCATCAGGAATGGTAGGCAAAGAGTCTCCAGAAGAGGAGGGGCTACTCATTTGGGCAACATCATCCCTTCTACCTTGCATTCACTTCTTTTTCAGCAGCTATCTTGAAATATCTGAAAGGATCTTATGTAGAGTTGTGCGCAGATCCATTTTCCTTCATTACATCCATTCTCCCATTTTTATTTTTATTTTTGTCATGTCAGGAGCGACTTGGGAAACTGCAAGTCACTTCTGGTGTGAGAGAATTGGCCGTCTGCAAGGATGTTGCCCAGGGGATGTTTTTGATGTTTTACCATCCTTGTGCTCTGACTGCCTACTACAGGGAAAACCAGCTGATCCCTAACCCATCTAAAACACAGACATGTGCTTTTCATCTCAAGAACAGAGAAGCATCCCGAGCTCTGAGGATCACCTGGGAAGGAACCCCACTGGAGCATTGCATGCACCCAAATACCTGGGAGTCACTCTGGACTGTGCTCTTACCTACAAGAAGCACTGCCTGAACATCAAGCAAAAAGTGGGTGCTAGAAACAATATCATACGAAAGCTGACTGGCACAACCTGGAGATCACAACCAGATACAGTGAAGACATCTGCCCTTGTGCTGTGCTACTCTGCTGCTGAGTATGCATGCCCAGTGGGAACACATCTCACCACACTAAAACAGTGGATGTGGCTCTGAATGAGACATGCCGCATTATCACGGGGTGTCTGCGCCCTACACCACTGGAGAAATTACACTGTCTAGCTGGTATTGCACCACCTGACATCAGCCGGGAAGTAGCAGCCAATAGTAAAAGGACCAAGGCAGAGACATCTCCAGCTCATCCCCTGTTTGGGTATCAGCCAGCACGTCAACGGCTTAAATCTAGAAATAGTTTTCTAAGATCTACAGAGACACTCGCTGGAACACCTCAGCAAGCGAGAGTCCAAAAGTGGCAGGCTCAAACCCAGCACCTCAACCAATGGCTGATACCAAATGAGAGACTCCCCGCTGGGCACACAGAGGACTGGGCGACTTGGAAGGCATTGAACAGACTGCACTCTGGCACCACGAGATGCAGAGCCAACCTTCAGAAATGGGGCTACAAAGTGGAATCCTCGACATGCGAGTGTGGAGAAGAGCAAACCACTGACCACCTGCTGCAATGCAACCTGAGCCCTGCCACATGCACAATGGAGGACCTTCTTGCGGCAACACCGGAAGCACTCCAAGTGGCCAGATACTGGTCAAAGGACATTTAACCAACTACCAAACTCACAAGTTTTGTATTTGTCTGTTTGTTTGTTTTGTTCTGTTAGAAATGTAATATAATGGACTGGTTGCTCTGACACGACAAATAAATACCATCCTTGTGGGAGGCTTCTCTCATGTCCCCACATGGGGAGCTGGAGCTGGCAGAGGGAGCTCATCCGCGCTCTCCCGGGATTCGAACCTGCGACCTTTGGTTTTGGAGTTGTAGTTCACCTACGTCCAGAGATCACTGTGGACACAAACAATGATGGATCTGGACGAAACTCTACATGAATACTCAATATGCCCAAATGTGAACACTGGTGGAGTTTGGAGAAAATAGAATCTTGACATTTGGGAGTTGTAGTTACTGGAATTGAACCAAACTTGGCACACAGTTCTCCAATGACCAACAAAAAAATACTGGAAGGGTTTGGTGGGCAGTGTCCTTTGGTTTTGGAGTTGTGGTTCACCTCCATCTGTGGACTCAAGCAAAGATGGATCTGGACCAAACCTTACACCAGAGGGCCGGGTCACAGTCCCGCAAACTGTTGGAGGGCCGGATTATAATTTGAAAAAAAAAAATGAATGAATTCCTATGCACTCTGCACATATATTATTTGCAGTACAACCCCCCCCCCCCCCCCCCCAAAATCAAAAAACAAAAACCCACACTTCTATATAAATAAAAATGTAATGTTCATTCGTGGGATTAACAGAACTCAAAAACCACTGGACGAATTGACACCAATTTTGGACACAAGACACCTAACAACCCAAAATATGTCCTTCACACAAAAAATTGATTTTGTCATTTGGGAGTTGTAGTTGCTGGGATTTATAGTTCAACTACAATCACAGAGCATTTTGAACCCCACCAACGATGGAATTGAACCAAACTTGGCACACATTTCTCCCATGACCAATTGAAAATATTGGAAGGGTTTGGTCGGCAGTGTCCTTTCGTTTTGGAGTTGTAGTTCAACTACATTCAGAGATCATTGTGGACTCAAACAATGATAGATCGGGATCAAGCTTGGCACAAATACTCAATACGCCCAAATTTGAACACTGGTGAAGTTTAAGGAAAATAGAATCTTGACATTTGGGAGTTGTAGTTGCTGGGATTAATAATTGACATACAATCGTAGAGCATTCTCAACCCCACCAACAATGGAATTGAACCAAACTTGGCACACAGTTCTCCAATGACTAACAAAAAATACTGGAAGGGTTTGGTGGGCAGTGTCCTTTGGTTTTGGAGTTGTAGTTCACCTACATCCAGAGATCACTATGGACTCAAAGAAGGATGGATCTGGACCAAACTCGACACGAATACTCAATATGCCCAAATGTGAACACTGGTGGAGTTTAGGGAAAATAGAATCTTGACATTCGGGAGCTGTAGTTGCTGGGATTTATAGTTCACCTACAATCAAAGAGCATTCTGAACCCCACCAACGATGGAATTGAACCAAACTTGGCACACAGTTCTCCAATGACCAACAAAAAATACTGGAAGGGTTTGGTGGGCAGTTTCCTTTGGTTTTAGAGTTGTAGTTCACCTCCATCTGTGGTCTCAAACAATGATGGATCTGGACCAAACTCTACACGAACACTCAACATGCCCAAATGTGAACACTGGTGGAGTTTAGGGAAAATAGAATCTTGACATTTGGGAGTTGTAGTTGCTGGGATTTATAGTTGACCTACAATCACAGAACATTCTCAACCCCACCAACGATAGAATTGGGCCAAACCTCCCATGTGGGCCACAGCAATGTGTGGCAGGGGACGGCTAGTAATAAACAAAATAAATAAATACTATACATTCCTCCTTGTTGGCATGCATGTATTCATTTTGCCAGTCGAACCCAACACTTTCAGCATGCAAAACATAGCCTCGAACCTGGCGCTACGGCTCGTCCCTACAGTCACATTCCACTTTGAAAACCAACAAAGCTTTGGCAGCTCCAGACCTTGCGAGCCCGTTCAGGAAGGAAGCATAATCTCTCCTTACACTCATGCTGGTCTGAAGGGGTGGCGGAGTGGGGGGGGGGGGGGGGGAGGAGAGAGAAAAAAAACCTCCAAGCATTTGTGAAGGACACTCCAAGAGTCTTGCTCCTTGGACAACTTCCAGGTGTTTATACACAGGGCCAAACCTGGCTCGGAGTCAACTCCCCAGCCCCCTTTCAAGAAGGGATAGTGCGAAAAGAGAGAGGGGAGGTGAAGAGAGCCAGCAGGGAAACAAGAGGGAGAAATTTTAATCCTAAGGACGGTGGAGGTGGGGGGCATTTCTGTGCACCGGACGGGCCGCAATCTAATCTCTGGCCATGCAATTAAAAGACTTCGCAATCTTTATGAGTGTTGCATCCTGCTCTGCGCCTGGAGATGGAGATTCTCATACAAGGTTCTTTTGGGTCTAAAAATAACAATGCAAGGCAATGCGGGGGACTTTTGCACCCACTGTTTGGATAAACTATAACAGTCTCGGGGATCTTGAAATCTCAGTCCAAACAAATGCACGCATACTGGAATGTGTCCAGAGGAGGGCGACTAAAATGATCACGGGTCTGGAGAACAAGCCCTATGAGGAGCGGCTTAAGGAGCTGGGCATGTTTAGCCTGAAGAAGAGAAGGCTGAGAGGAGATATGATAGCCATGTATAAATATGTGAGAGGAAGCCACAGGGAGGAGGGAGCAAGCTTGTTTTCTGCTTCCTTGGAGACTAGGATGCGGAACAATGGCTTCAAACTACAAGAGAGGAGATTCCATCTGAACATGAGGAAGAACTTCCTGACTGTGAGAGCCGTTCAGCAGTGGAACTCTCTGCCCCGGAGTGTGGTGGAGGCTCCTTCTTTGGAAGCTTTTAAACAGAGGCTGGATGGCCATCTGTCAGGGGTGATTTGAATGCAATATTCCTGCTTCTTGGAAGGGGGTTGGACTGGATGGCCCATGAGGTCTCTTCCAACTCTTTGATTCTATAATGATTCTATGATTCTATGATGGGGTATCGGGGAATGAATGGTTGGTGGGCTCCGCTTCGCTGCTTCTTCACCCAAAGGAGAAATACTTCATCACACTAGAGAAAAAATCCAGTTAAAATCTGGTTTCTGCTTCCTGCAGATTTATTTATTTATTTAAAACATTTACAGTATATACTCGAGTATAAGCCAGGATTGTGGCGCAGTTGGCTGAGTGTCAGCTGCATTAAGATCACTCTGACCAAAAGGTCATGAGTTCGAAGCCAGCCCGGGTTGGAGTGGGTTTCCAACCAATTGTGTGTAGCCTGTTGTCGACCTTTGCAACCCGAAAGACAGTTGCATCTGTCAAGTAGGAAAATTAGGTACCACCTTAAAAGTGTGGGGAGGCTAAATTAACTGATTTATGAGGCCATAAAGAAGACTCCAGCAAATCATTCCAGCGGGGAAGCATGCGGGGAATGCGGAAGTGCTTCATCAGCGTCGCAGATGGACGATGAAAGCGACAGCTCCCCTGGTGGCCAGAAAAAGTTAAATAGCCTCTGTGTATGTCTGTATATGTTTGCATGTCAAAAATTGGCATTGAATGTTTGCCATATATGTGTACACTGTAATCCGCCCTGAGTCCCCTGCAGGGTGAGAAGGGGGGAATATAAAAGCTGTAAGTAAATAAATAAGCCTAATTTTTCAGCCCTTATACTCGAGTCAAGGTTATTTATTATTTTATTTTAATTTTATTTATTTCGAACAGTTTTACCCCACCCTTCTCAACCCCTAAGGAGACTCAGGGCAGTTTACAATTGGCAACAATTCAATTCCGTCATGAAATACAATAGCAAAAATAACAATCAAAACCATGCACATTAAAATGAAAATTAAACAGTATACTTATGTTGGTGAAGTTCAGAATGCTCTTTGATTGTAGATGAACTATAAACCCCAGCAACTACAACTCCCAAATATCAAGGTGTATTTCCCCCAAACTCCACCAGAGTTGGCATTTTGGCACATAGAGTATTTGTGCCAAGTTTAGTCCAGATCCATCATTATTTGAGTCTACAGTGCTCTCTGGATGTAGGTGAACTACAACTCCCAAACTCAAAGTCAATGCTCACACAATCCTCCCAGTATTTTCTGTTGGTCAAGAGAATTCTGTTTGCCAATTTGGTTCAATTTCATCGTTGGTGGAGTTCAGAATGCTCTTTGATTGTAGATGAACTATAAATCCCAGCAACTACAGCTCCCAAATGTCAAGTTCTATTTTCCCCAAACTCCACCAGTGTTTGCATTTGGGCACATTGAGTATTCATGCCAAGTTTGGTCTAGATCCATCATTGTCTGAGTCCACAGTGCTCTCTGGATGTAGGAGAACTACAACTTCCAAACTCAAGGTCAATATCCACCAAACTCTCCCAGTATTTTCTGTTGTGCAGTTCCGTGTGGGAAGTTTGGCCCAATTCTATAATTGGTGGAGTTCAGAATACTCTTTGATTGTAGATGAACTATAAATCCCAGCAACTACAACTCCCAAATGTCAAGGTCTATTTTCCTCAAACTCCAATAGTGTTTGCATTTGGGCACATTGAGTATTAGTGCCAAGTTTGATCCAGATCCATCATTGGATGTAGAAGAACTATAACTTCCAAACTCAAGGTCAATGCCCACCAAACCCTCCCAGTATTTTCTGTTGGTCATGGTAGTTCCGTGTTCCAAGTTTGGTTCAGTTCTATCACTGGTGGAGTTCAGAATACTCTTTGATTGCAGGTGAACTATAAATCCCAGCAACTACAACTCCCAAAGGACAAAATCAATCCCGCTCAGCCCCACCAGTATTCAAATTTGGACATATCGGGTATTTGTGCCAAATTTAGCCCAATGAATGAAAATACACCCTGCATATCGGATGTTTACATGACGATTCATAACAGTAGCAAAATTACAGTTATGTTGTAACAACAAAAATAATGTTATGGTTGGGGGTCACCACAAATGAGGAACTGTATTAAGTGGTCGCAGCGTCGGAAGGTTGAGAATAGGAGGAAAATTGAAACTTTCCTCCCGGCTCCCTGTGCTTTCCTTGTTTTCTTGGCTTTGGGTAAGTCTTCCCTTGAGTGACAGCAATCGTGTAGGTCAAGTATAGGGCGCCCGAGATAAAGAAATAAAAGCCATGTAATGTGGCAGAGGAGACAGAAAACAGTCTGAACGGTGACAGAGCAAAAGAAGAAGGGAAGCATCTGCTGGCGGAACGCGAGGAAAGGACTCTCTGGATGGGAAAACCCTCCCGGGAAAGAGGGAAACCCTTGCTGTGAGTTGAAGCCACTGGATGCACATTGTTATTCATACGGTTTGCAGCAACAACAAGAAAAAAAATCTGGGAGTTCTGTGTGCCATATTTGGTTCAATTCCATCATTGTTGGAGTTCAGAATTAGGTTCTTGTGGGTTTTTTCGGGCTATAGAGCCATGTTCTAGAGGCATTTCTCCTGACGTTTCGCCTGCATCTATGGCAAGCATCCTCAGAGGTAGTGAGGTCTGTTGGAATTAGGACAATGGGTTCATATATCTGTGGAATGGCTGGGGTGGGGCAAGGAGCTCTTCTCTGCTGGAGCTAGGTGTGAATGTTTCAGCTCACCACCTTCATTAGCATTTGAAGGCCTGCCTGAGCCTGGGAAAACCTTTTGTTGAGAGGTGTTAAGATGTGCCTGGTTGTTTCCTCTCTGCTGTTTTGCTGTTGTAATTTTAGAGTTTTTTAATACTGGTAGACAGATTTTGTTCATTTTCATGGTCTCTTCCTTTCTGTTGAAATTGTCCACATGCTTGTGGATTTCAATGGCTTCTCTGTGTAGTCTCTTTGATTGTAGGTGAACTATACATCCCAGTAACTACAACTCACATATGTCAAGGTCTATTTTCCCCCAAGAGCACCTCAAGAGCGCACCCTGGGCAAAACTAACTATACTGCAAATGCGTACTTTGCGTAATGGTTGAGCCGCCCCTGGAACTTTAAGACACCAGGAACGTTAAATCCCAGGAACACACATGATTTTATTTATTCTGTCAGGAGCAAACCAAGCAGTTGTGTTGCATTTTTTAACAAACAAACAAACAAAACACAAAGTTTGCAAGTTTGGTAGTTGATTAGATGCCTTTTGACCAGTAGCTGGCCACTTGGGGTGCCACATTTCCACCTTGGCAGCCACCTCTCCACCAAAGTCAACATCGACACCGAAATACAACACCGCCTGAGCTCTGCGAGAGCAGCATTTTTCCGAATGAAGCAGAGAGTGTTTGAGGACCGGGACATCCATAGGGATACCAAGGTGCTTGTTTATAGAGCGATTGTCCTCCCAACCCTGCTCTATGCCTGTGAGACATGGACTGTCTACAGACGTCACATGCAACTCCTGGAACGATTCCATCAGCGCTGCCTCCGGAAAATCCTGCAAATCTCTTGGGAAGACAGGCGGACAAACGTCAGTGTGCTGAAAGAAGCAAAGACCACCAGCATTGAAGCGATGGTTCTCCGTCATCAACTCCGCTGGACCGGCCACGTTGTCCGGATGCCCGACCACTGTCTCCCAAAGCAGTTGCTCTACTCCGAACTCAAGAACGGAAAACAGAATGTTGGTGGACAGGAAAAGAGATTTAAAGATGGGCTCAAAGCCAACCTCAAAAACTCTGGCATAGACACTGAGAACTGGGAAGCCCTGGCCCTTGAGCACTCCTGCTGGAGGTCAGCTGTGACCAGCAGTGCTGCAGAATTTGAAGAGGCACGAATGGAGGGCGAAAGGAAAGAGCGTGCAAAGAGGAAGGCACATCAAGTCAACCCCGACCGAGACCGCCTTCCACCTGGAAACCAATGCCCTCACTGCGGAAGAAGATACAGAGCAAGAATAGGGCTCCACAGCCACATACGGACCCACAAGAACACTGGAAGACAATCATCCTCGGAAAGCGAGGGATCACCTAAGTAAGTAAGTAACTTGGAGTGCCTCTGGTGTTACTATAAGAAGGTCCCTCATTGGGCTCAGGTTGCATTGCAGCAGATGCTCTGTAGTTTGCTCTTCTCCGCACTCACATGCCGTGGATTCCACTTTGTGGCCCCATTTCTGAAGGTTGGCGCTGCATCTCATGGTGCCAGAGCGCAGTCCGTTCAGCACCTTCCAAGTCGCCCAGTTTTCTGTATGCCCAGGAGGGAGTCTCTCATTTGGTATCAGGTTCTGGGTTTGAGCCTGCCACTTTTGGACTCTCGCTTGCTGAGGTGTTCCAGCTAATGTCTCTGTAGATCTTCGAAAACTATTTATTGATTTAAGTCGCTGACGTGCTGGCTGATACCCAAACAAGGGATGAGCTGGAGATGTCACTGCCTTGGTCCTTTCACTATTGGTTGCTACTTCCCGGCAGATGTCAGGTAGTGCAATACCGGCTAAACAGTGTAATTTCATTGACCTTAAGTTTGGGAGTTGTAGTTCACCTACATCCAGAGAACACTGTGGACTCAAACAATGATGGATCTAAACCAAACTTGGCATGAATACTCCAAATGCCCAAATATGAACACAGATGGAGTTTGGGGGAAATAGACCTTGACATTTGGGAGTTGTAGTTACTGGGTTTTATAGTTCACCTACAATCAAAGAGCATTCTGAATCCCACCAGCAATAGAATTGGGATAAACTTCCCACACAGAACCTTGATGACCAACAGAAAATACTGGGAGGGTTTGGTGAGCATTGACCTTGAGTTTGGGAGTTGTAGTTCACCTACATCCAGAGAACACTGTGGACTCAAACAATGATGGATCTAAACCAAACTTGGCATGAATACTCCAAATGCCCAAATATGAACACAGATGGAGTTTGGGGGAAATAGACCTTGACATTTGGGAGTTGTAGTTACTGGGATTTATAGTTCACCTACAATCAAAGAGCATTCTGAATCCCACCAGCAATAGAATTGGGATAAACTTCCCACACAGAAACTTGATGACCAACAGAAAATACTGGGAGGGTTTGGTGAGCATTGACCTTGAGTTTGGGAGTTGTAGTTCACCTACATCCAGAGAACACTGTGGACTCAAACAATGATGGATCTAAACCAAACTTGGCATGAATACTCCAAATGCCCAAATATGAACACAGATGGAGTTTGGGGGAAATAGACCTTGACATTTGGGAGTTGTAGTTACTGGGATTTATAGTTCACCTACAATCAAAGAGCATTCTGAATCCCACCAGCAATAAAATTGGGATAAACTTCCCACACAGAAACTTGATGACCAACAGAAAATACTTAAGGGCATCCAGTCCAACTCCCTTCACAAGGGCAAGAAAATGTAAACAAAGCCTTCCTGACAAAGAGCCGTCCAGCCATAGATATAGATAGATAAATATGATTCAGAGAGTGACATATAGTATCATAGATTTGAAAAGGACCCCTGAAGAAGGACAATTATATGTTGCATGTTCCAAAGTAGGCAACCAGACACTCTCCATATCAACACTGACAAAGAAACAACAAGAAGTACTGTTTACCCACAAGCATAAAGAAATTACATATATTAGAAATCAACACTTTCTCACTACTTTATTTTCCATATCACCAGACTGAGCCACAGCAATGTGTGGCAGGGGACGGCTAGTCTATGGCCAAGATCCAAAAATCTATATATAAATAAAAATGTAATGTTTGTGGGATTAACAGAACTCAAAAACCACTGGACGAATTGACACCAAATTTGGACACAAGACACATATCAGGCCAATGAGTGACCACCATTGAAAAACACAACAGAAGAGACATAAAAAGCCCCAAAACAAAAATACATTACAACGCATGCGCAAAACCACATATATCCTAATATGTACACACAGAGAACACATATCCACAGACTGGGCCACAGCAATGCATGGCAGGGGATGGCTAGCATAATATAATATAATGTAATATACTGCATATACATATAATATTTATAATATTATAATGTAATGCAATATAATACTAATAATCATATATTATAATCATATATTTACATTAAATGTAATATTACTAATAATAATGGTATAATACAATATAGTAATATTTAAAACTGATATTGTACTATGCTAATAATATAGTATATTGTATGTATATAATATAGTATATTGTATAATATAGTATAATATATATACTAATAATATAGTATATTGTATGTATATGTATGTATATGTGTGTGTGTATATATATATATATGTGTGTGTGTATATATCTTGTAAGCCGCTCTGAGCCCCCTTCGGGGTGAGAAGGGCAGCATATAAATCTCATTAATAATAATAATAATAATAATAATAACTTGTTTCCTAAATCTAGTGGACTACATAGAATCATAGAGTTGGATGAGACTTTGTGGGCCATCCAGTCCAACCCCATTTTGCCAAGAGGCAGGAAAATTGCATTCAAAGCACCCCAGACAAATGACCATCCAGCATCTGTTTCAAAGCCTCCAAAGAAGGAGTCTCCACCACACTCTGGGGCAGAGAGTTCCACTGTTAAACATCTCTTACAGTCAGGAAGTTCTTCCTAATGTTCAGGTGGAATCTCCTTTTTTTCCTGATGTTTGAAGCCATTGCTCCATTGCATCCTAGTCTCCAGGGCAGCAGAAAACAAGCCTGCGCCCTCCTCCTGATGACTTCCCTTCGCATCTTGATCCATGACCTCTCATCGTGTCTCCTCTCAGTCATAAGGGAGAGGGAGCACAATTCAACAGGAAATAACACTTTCAAAGCAGGAACACAAAATGTTTCAAATTATGTCACATAATGCTATTATTATTATTATTATTACCATTATTGTTAATAATCAATAATCAATAATTGGAGGGATGAAATAAGAAAGAGGGAGCACCACTCAACAGAAAATAACACTTTCAAAGCAGGAACAGAAAATGTTTAAAATTATGTCACATAGTGTTATTATTATTATTATTACCATTAGTAATAATAATAACAGTAATAATCAATAATTGGAAGGATGAAATAAGGAAGAGGGAGCACCCCTCAACAGGAAATAATACTTTCAAAGCAGGAACAGAAAATGTTTCAAATTATGTCACACAGTGTGATTATTATCATTACCATTAGTAATAATAATAATAATAATCAATAATTGGAAGGATGGAATAAGGAAAAGGGAGCAACACTCAACAGGAAATAATACTTTCAAAGCAGAAACAGAAAATGTTTCAAATTATGTCACATAGTGTTATTATTATTATTATTATTATTATTACCATTAGTAATAATAATAACAGTAATAATCAATAATTGGAAGGATGAAATAAGGAAGTGGGAGCACCCCTCAACAGGAAATAATACTTTCAAAGCAGGAACAGAAAATGTTTCAAATTATGTCACACAGTGTGATTATTATCATTACCATTAGTAATAATAATAATAATAATCAATAATTGGAAGGATGGAATAAGGAAAAGGGAGCAACACTCAACAGGAAATAATACTTTCAAAGCAGAAACAGAAAATGTTTCAAATTATGTCACACAGTGTGATTATCATTACCATTAGTAATAATAATAATAATCATCATCATCAATAATTGGAAGGATGGAATAAGAAAGAGGGAGCACCACTCAACAGGAAATAACACTTTCAAAGCAGGAACAGAAAATGTTTAAAATTATGTCACATAGTGTTATTATTATTATTATTATTATTACCATTAGTAATAATAATAATAATAATAATAATAATCAATAATTGGAAGGATGAAATAAGGAAGTGGGAGCACCCCTCAACAGGAAATAATACTTTCAAAGCAGGAACAGAAAATGTTTCAAATTATGTCACATAGTGTTATTATCATTACCATTAGTAATAATAATAATCATCATCATCATCATCATCAATAATTGGAAAGAAGAAATAAGGAAGTGGGAGCACCCCTCAACATGAAATAATACTTTCAAAGCAGGAACAAAAAATGTTTCAAATTATGTTACACAGTATTATTATTATTACCAATTATAATAATAATCAATAATCAATAATTCTGGAGGTCCCTTCTTATTCTATAGAGTCCATCTGGACTGCTTGGAAGTCAGGTCAAGGCTCCTTCAGGAGAGAGGTTGGACTGGATGTCCAATGAGGGCCCCTTCCAACTCTATAGAGTCATATAAACCACCTGGGAGTCATGTGAAGTCCCCTTTTGGAGAGCCTGTCAGGAGAGAGTCTTGGATGGTGTCTGGGGTTAGATTGGATGTCCTCTGGGAATCCTTTCCAATGCTATAGAGTCATCTAGACTGCCTGGGAGTCAGGTCAAGTCTCGTTCAGTACAGATTGTCAGGAGAGGGGCTTAAGTGGTGCCTGAGGTTGGACTGGATGCCCTCTGGAGGTCCCTTCCTACTCTATAGAGTCATCTAGAGGTCAAGTCTCCTTCAGGAAAGGCTGTAGTTGGGAGAGGGGCTGGGTGGATGCCTGGCGCTGCTTGGGAGTCAGGTATAGTCTCTTTCAGAAGAGGGGTTGGACTAGATGCCTCCAGGGGTTCCTTCCAACTCTATAAAGTCATATTTGCTGCCTGGGAGTCACATCAAGTCTCCTTCAGGAGATGCTGTTAGGAGAGGATCTTGGATGGTGCTTGGGGTAAGATTGGATGCCCTCTGGAGGTCCCTTCCAATTCTGGAGAGTCCTACAGACTGCCTGAGAGTAAGGTCAAGTCTCCTTCAGCAGAGACTGGATGGCCACCAGTTGGACTGGATGCCCTCTGGAGGTCTTCCCACTCTACAGAGTCATCTAGACTGCCAAGGAGTCAGGTCAAGTTTCCTTCAAGAGAGGGGTCAGACCGGATGCCCTCTGGGCATCCCCCAACTCTGTAAAGTCATCTAGACTTCCTGGGAGTGAGGACAGATCTCCTTCAGTAGAGCCTGTCAGGAGAGGGGCTCGAGTGGTGCATGAGGTTGGACTGGATGCCCTCTGGAGGTCCCTCCCAACTCTAAAGAGTCATCTAGACTACTTGAGAGTCATGTCAGGCTTCCTTCGGGAGAGGGGTTGGACTGGATGCCCTCTAGTGGTCCCTTCCAGCTCTGTAGAGTCATCTAGACTGCTTGGGAATCAGGTCAAGTCTCCTTCAGCAGAGGGGTTGGACTGGATGCCCTCTGGTGGTCCCTTCCCACTCTGGAGAGTCATATAGACTGCTTGGGAGTCAGGACAAGTCTCCTTCAGGAGAGGGGTTAGACTGGATGCCCTCTGGAGGTCCCTCACAACTCTATACAGTCATCTAGACTGCTTGGGAGTCTGGTCAAGTCTCCTTCAGGAGAGGCTTTCAGGAGAGGATCTTGGATTGTGCCTGGGGTTGGGCTGGATGCCCTCTGGAGGTCCCTTCCATCTCTATACAAGCATCTAGTCTGCTTGGGAGTCAAGTCAAGTCTCCTTCAGGAGGGTGGCTGGACTGGATACCTCTGGGAGCCCCTTCCAACTATATAGAGCTATATAGAGTGCATGGAAGTCAGGGAAAGTCTCCAGCAGAGACTGGATGGCCACCAGTTGGACTGGATGCCCTCTGGAGGTCCCTCCTCACACTATAGAGTCATCTAGACTTCCTGGGAGTCAGGTCAAGTTTCCTTTGGAAGAGGGGCTGGACTGGATGCCCTCTGGATGTCCTTTCCTACTCTATAGAGTCATCTAGAATGCTTGGGAGTCAGGTCAAGTCTCCTTCAGAAGAGGGGTTGGACTGGATGCCCTCTGGAGGTTCCTCCTAACTCTATATTTATTTATTTAAAATTTATTTAAAACTTTTATATTCCGATCTTCTCAACCTCCGCAGAGGGACTCAGACTGGCTTACAGCAAGGATTCAACGCTACTAGTACATCTAAAAACATCATATAATAACGATGTAATACATATCGATTAAAATTACAAATAAGGCAAATCGCTTATTTTTATAGAATCATCTGGACTGCTTGGGAGTCAGGTCAGGACTCCATCAGGAGAGGGGCTGGACTGGATGCCCTCTGGAGGTCCCTTCCCAGTCTTTAGAGCCATCCAGACTGCCTGGGAGTCAGGTCAGGACTCCTTCTGAGGGTCCCTTCCTACTCTATAGAGTTATCGAGACTACTCGAGAGTCGGGTCAAGTCTCTTTCAGGAGAGAGGTGGGAATGGATGCCCTCTGGAGGTCCCTTCCAACCCTATAGAGTCTATTTGAGAGTCAGGTAAAGTCTCCTTCGGGTGAGGGGTTGGACTGGATGCACTCGGGGGGTCCCTCCAAACTCTAGAGAGTCATCTAGACTACTTGAGAGTCAGGTCAATTCTCCTTCGTGTGAGAGGTTGAACTGGATGCCCACTGGTGGGTCCTCCCAACTCTAGGGAGTCATCCAGACTGCTTGGGAGTCAGGTCAAGTCTCCTTCAGGAGAGAGGTTGGACTGGATGCCCACTGGAGGTCCCTTCCAACCCTATAGAGTCATCTAGACTACTTGGGAGTCAAGTCAAGTCTCCTTCAGGAGAGAGGTTGAACTGGATGCCCACTGGAGGTCCCTTCCAACCCTATAGAGTCATCTAGACTACTTGGGAGTCAAGTCAAGTCTCCTTCAGGAGAGAGGTTGGACTGGATGCCCACTGGAGGTCCCTTCCAACCCTATAGAGTCATCTAGACTACTTGGGAGTCAAGTCAAGTCTCCTTCAGGAGAGAGGTTGGACTGGATGCCCACTGGAGGTCCCTTCCAACCCTATAGAGTCATCTAGACTACTTGGGAGTCAAGTCAAGTCTCCTTCAGGAGAGAGGTTGAACTGGATGCCCACTGGAGGACACTTCCCACTCTTTTTGAGCCATCCAGACTGCCTGGGAGTCAGGTCAGGACTCCTTCTGAGGGTCCCTTCCTACTCTATAGAGTCATCTAGACTACTTGAGAGTCAGGTCTAGTCTCTTTCAGGTGGAGGGTTGGACTGGATGCCCTCTGGAAGTCCCTGCCAACCCTACAGAGTCATCCAGACTGCTTGGGAGTCAGGCCAAGTCTCCTGAAGGCGAGGGGTGGGACTGGATGCCCACTGGGGGGTCCTCCAAACTCTAGAGAGACATCTAAACTACTTGAGAGTCAGGTCTAGTCTCTTTCAGGTGGAGGGTTGGACTGGATGTCCTCTGGAGGTCCCTTCCAACCCTACAGAGTCATCTAAACTACTTGAGAGTCAAGTCAAGTCTCCTTCAGGAGAGGGGTTGGACTAGATGCCCTCTGGGGGTCCTCCCAACTCTAGAGAGTCAGGTCAAGTCTCCTGAAGGCGAGGGGTGGGACTGGATGCCCTCTGGGGGGTCCTCCCAACTCTAGGGAGTCATCCAGACTGCTTGGGAGTCGGGTCAAGTCTCCGGAAGGCGAGGGGTGGGACTGAATACCCTCTGGGGGTCCCTCCAAACTCTAGGGAGTCATCCAGACTCCTTGGGAGTCGGGTCAAACCTCCTTTGGGTGAGGGGTTGGACTGCATGCCCTCTGGGGGTCCCTCCAAACTCTAGGGAGTCATCCAGACTCCTTGGGAGTCGGGTCAAACCTCCTTTGGGTGAGAGGTGGGACTGGATGCCCACTGGGGGGTCCTCCCAACTCTAGGGAGTCATCCAGACTGCTTGGGAGTCGGGTCAAGCCTCCTTTGGGTGAGGGGTTGGACTGGATACCCTCTGGGGGTCCCTCCAAACTCTAGAGAGTCATCTAGACTACTTGAGAGTCAGGTGAAGCCTCCTTTGGGTGAAGAGTTGGACTAGATGCCCTCTGGGGGGTCCTCCCAACTCTAGGGAGTCATCCAGACTGCTTGGGAGTCGGGTCAAGCCTCCTGAAGGCGAGGGGTGGGACTGGATGCCCTCTGGGGGTCCCTCCCAACTCTGTAGAGTCCCCTAGACTGCGAGGGAGTGAGGTGCGGTTCCCCCTCCGCGCCCGGCCCGCCGCCCCTCGCGGCCGCTTACCTGCCACCACGGCGGGCGCCTTCTGCCCTCCTTCGGGCCGGAGCCAGGCTCCCAGCGTGAACTCCTCTCGGGGCAGCTCCAGCTCCGCCTTCAGCTTGAGCGCCTCGCCGGGGCGTCCGCGGAAATAGAAAGCCCGGCTCGGAGGGCTGGCTTGGAGGGGCAGGGGCAAGGGCGGCGGCGGCGGCGGTCTCCCCGGCGCGGTCTCCCTCCTCCTCCGCCTCCTCCTCCGCGGCGCCGCCGCTTCCCTCCCCGCCCAGGCGCGCCTTCCGCGGGCTAAGCGCGTCCCGCAGGTGCCGCCGCCGCCGCCGGAGGAGGAAGGGAAGGCGGCGAAGGGGGTCCCGGGCCGGGCGTCCCTCCTCAGCCGGCGCGAGCGCTCCTCCAGCCCGCACTCGGGGGCCGCCCGCAGGAGCAGCGCCAGCGAGAGGAGCAGCAGCAAAAGCAGCAAAGGCAGGGTCCCGAAAGGCATGGCCTCCGCGCGGCCAGGATGGGGTCCACGCGGAGAAGGAGGAGGAGGAGGCCGGCGGAGGCGTCCCGGACCTCGGCTCGCTCCTGGTCAACAACCCGCTCTCGGAGCACCCGCGCCTTCCCCGCTCCTGCCCGCTTTTCCCTCCTTTGCCTTCCTTCCTCACTCCCTCTCCCTCCCTGTCTCCTCCTTCCCTCCTCTTTCCTTCCTTCCTTCCTCTTCTCTCCTTCTCTCGACTTTCGCAGAGGAGGAGGAGAAGAAGAGGAGGCACTCTTCCTCCCTTCCTTCCTTTCTTCCTTCCTCTTTTGCCCAAGGATGCTCTAATCCATTTGCTCTCCTGGATGGCACAGCAAGACCCTTCCTTCTCTCTCCCAACCTCCTTCCCTCCTTCTCTCTCTCTTAACAACCCTCTTTTCTCTCTCTCTCTCTCTCTCCTCTCTCTCTCTTTTCTCACAACAACCCTCTTTTTTCTTTCTCCCAACCTCTCTCTCCTCTTTCTCTTTCTCTATCTCTGTCTTTCCTCTCTCTCCTCTCTCTCTCCCCTCTCTCAATCTCTCCTCTCTCACACACAACAACCCTTTTTATTCTTTTCCCCAACCCCTCACCTCTCTCTCTCTCTCCTCTCTCACAACTACCCTCTTTTTTTCTTTTTCCCAACCTCTCTCCTCTTTCTCTATCTCTGTCTTTCCTCTCCCTCTCTCCCCTCTCTCTCTCCTCTCTTCTCCTCTCTCTCTCCCTTCTCCCCTCTCTCAATCTCTCCTCTCCTCTTTTTATTCTTTCCCCCAACCTCTCTCCTCTCCCTCTCCTTTCTCACAACAACCCTCTTTTTTCCCAACCTCTCTCCTCTTTCTCTTTTTCTCTATCTGTCTCTCCTCTCTCTCCTCTTTCTCTCTCTCCTCTCTCTCTCTCCTTTCTCAATCTCTCCTCTCTCACACACAACCCTTTTTATTCTTTCCCCCAACCTCTCTCCTCTCTCTCCTCTCTCTCTCTCCTCTCTCACAACAACCCTCTTTTTTCTTTTTCCCAACCTCTCTCTCCTCTTTCTCTTTCTCTATCTGTCTCTCCTCTCTCTCTCTCTCCTCTCTCTCCTCTTTCTTTTTCTCTCTCTCCTCTCTCTCCCCTCTCTCAATCTCTCCTCTCTTACACAAAACAACCCTTTTTATTCTTTCCCCTAACCTCTCTCCTCTCTCTCTCCTCTTTCTCTCTTCTCTCTGTCTCACTCCTCTTTCTCTCCTCTCTCTCTCTTTCTCCTCTCTCTCTCTCTCCTCCCTCTCACAAAACCCCTTTTTATTTCTCCTAACCTCTCTCCTCTTTCTCTGTCTCTCTTTCTCCTCTCCCTCCTCTCCCTCCTCTCTCCTCTTTCTCTCTCATAAAACAACCCTTTTATTCTTTCCCCAACCTCTCTCCTGTCTCTCCTCTTTCGCTATCTCTCTTGCTCTCTCACAAAAACCCCTTTTCTTCTCTCCTCTTTCTCTCTCTCTCCTCTACCCCCCTCTCTCCTCTCTCTCTCTCTCTCTCTTTCTCTCCCAAAGCAACCCTCTTTTTGCTTTCTCCCAACCTCTCTCTCTTCTTTCTCTCTCTCTCTCCTCTCTCTTCCCCTCTCTCTCTCTCTCTCCTCTTTCTCTTTCCTCTCTCACAACCCTCTTTATTCTTTCTCCCAACCTCTCTCTCCTCTTTATCTCTCTCTCCTGTCTCTCTCCCCCTCTCACTTCTCCTTCTCTCCTCTTTCTCTTGCTCCTCTTTCTCTTTCCTCTCTCACAACAACCCTCTTTTTTCTTTCTTCCACCCTCTCTCTCCTCTGCCCTTCTCTCCTCTTTCTCTCTCTCCTCTCTTACTCTCTCCTTCTGTCACACAACCCTCTTTTTTCTTTCTCCCAACCTCTCTCTCCTCTTTCTTTCTCTCTCTCCTATCTTTCACCCTCTCTCTTCTCTCCTCTTTCTCTCGCTCCTCTTTCTCTTTCCTCTATCAACAGTCCTCTTTTTTCTTTCTTCCAACCTTTCTCTCCTCTCTCCTCTCTCTCCTCTTTATCTCTCTCTCCTCCTCTCTCTTCTCATTCTCTCCTCTTTCTCTCTCTCTCTCCTTTCCCCCCCTCTCCTCTCTCTTTGTCCTCTCCCTATCCTCTCTCTCAAAACAACCTTTTATTCTTTCTCCCAATCTATCTCTCTCCTCTTTCTTTATCTCTGTCTCTCTCTCCTATCTGTCTCCTCTCACCTCTCTCTCCTCTCTCTCACAACAACCTTCTTTTTTTCTTTTTCCAACCTCTCTCTCCACTTGCTCTCTTCCCTCTCTTTGCCCTTCCTCTCTCCCTCTCTCCTGTCCTCTCCTCCTCTTTCTTTCCTTCTGGTAAAAAGAGAAACCTGACTTTTGGAAAGAAGGACTAGAAGGAGTGACTCCTCTGACTCTAGGACTCCAAGTTGCTTTTGCCCAAGGATGCTCTAGTAATAATAATCAATTCCTCTTCTTTTCCTTCTCCAATTTATTTACTTCTCTCTCCTTCTGATTTTCCTTCTCTCACTCTTCTTTTCCTTCTCTCTCTCTCCTTTTTACTCTCCCTCTTCTTTTCCTTCTCTTTCTCTCCTTTTTATGCTTCCACTTCTTTTCCTTCTCCCTCTTCCTTTCCTTCTCTCTCCCTCTTATTTTCCTTCTCTCCCTCTTCTTGTCCTTCTCTCGCTCTCCTTTTTCCTCTCCCTCTCCTTTTCCTTCTCTCCTCTCCTCTTCCTTCCTTCTCTCTCTCCTTCTTTTTCCTCTCCCTCTTCTTTTCCTTATCCCTCTCCCTTTCCTTCTCTCTCCCTCCTTCTTTTCCTTCTCTCACTTCTTCCTTTCCTTCTCTCTCCCTCTATCTTGGTCTCTGACTTTCGGACAACAACAAGAAGAAGCGACTGGATGGATGCAAGAAGCTCGCCTTGCTTCCTCCTCTGCTCGAGAATGCTCTCTAATCCATTTAATTTCTCTTTCCTCTCCTTTATAGCACAAGCCACAACCCCCTTCTTTTCCCCACCTCTTTCTCTCTCACACTCCCCTTTTCCTTTCTTCTCCATCTCCACTTTAGTGAAGGAAAGGAAGGGAAAAAAGATGCAGGGGGGTGGGAATGGGAAGACAGAGAGAGAGAGGATGAAAGAGAGTCAATTCAAGAGCAAGGAGTAAACAAGAGCAACTGGAGAGCCCCACTTGCCTCTAGCGGGCAAGAGTTCTTTCTCCCACCCTGGACCTTATTGTAGGAGATGGGTAAGGTAGGCTGATCCTCTTCAATGACCCATCTCCTCAAAGTGATGGATGAATTACAGGCTCCTCCTCCATTGTTTGTTGTTGTTTGTTTGCTTGTTTATTTGTTTCCTCTTTGGAGACCAGTTTGTTGTGTTCCCAAAGGCCGGAATCACTGGCTTGCTGATTATGTCCCAGCAGCATTCTCTCCTGACATTTCACCCACATCTATGTCAAGCATCCTCAGAGGTTGGGAGATCTCTTGGAAACTAGGCGAGTGAGGTTTATATATCTGTGGCATGTCCAGGGTGGAAGAACGCACTCTTCTCCATTTGAGGCAAGTGTCAATGTTGCAATTGGCCAGCTTGATTAGCACTGAATGGCCTCGCAGCTTCAAAGCCTGGCTGCTTCCTGCCGGAGAATTCAACCAACTCTCGTAAAGACAATGATCCATCCAGAGGAAGTGTTCTTACCTTACATCAAGGAAATATATTGACCTCATAGGGAAGCTGATGAAGAAACACAACCTACAAACTATCTACAGACCCACCAAGAAAATCCAAGAGATGCTCCATTCAGGAAAGGACAAGAGGGACCATATACCTTGAATGTTGCCATTGACCACCTTGATTATTATTATTATTATTATTATTATTACTTATTGATACACAACAAGATGAGTTCGCAGCAAACAAGATCTCTAGGCTGGCTTTTGTGTTCGATCAAACGTCATTGGCCTCTTCCCAATGTGATATATTGGCAAATAATTGGTGCATTATTATTATTATTATTATTATTATTATTATTATTTATTGATACACCACAAGATGAGTTCGCAGCAAACAAGATCACTAGGCTGGCTTTTGTGTTCGATCAGAAGTCATTGGACTCTTCCCAAGTGTCTAGGACTGTGTGATATATTGGCAAATAATAATAATTATTATTATTATTATTATTTATTGATACACAACAAGATGAGTTCACAGTTGACTTTTGTGTTCAATCACATGTCATTGGACTCTTCCCAAATGTCTTGGACTGTGTGATGTATTGTCGAATAATTGATGCATTATTATTATTATTATTAATAATAATAATAATTGATACACAACAAGATGAGTTTGCAGCAAGCAAACTCACTAGGCTGGCTTTTGTATTTGATCCCACATCAGAAACTTCCCAAGTATCTAGGACTCCGTGATGTATCGGCAAATAATGGGTGCATTATTATTATTATTATTATTATTATTTATTGATACACAACAAGATGAGTTCACAGCAAACAAGATCACTATGTTGACTTTTGTGTTCATTCACATGTCACTGGACTCTTCCCAAGTGTCTTGGACTGTGAGATGTATTGGCGAATAATGGGTGCATTATTATTATTATTATTATTATTATTTGATACACAACATGAGTTCACAGCAAACAACATCACCATTTTCTGTGTTCGATCATATGTCATGGGATTCTTCCCAAGTGTCTAGGATTGTGTTATATATTGGCAAATAATGGGTGCATTATTATTATTATTATTATTATTATTGATACACAACAAGATGAGTTCACAGCAAACAAGATTACTATGTTGGCTTTTGTGTTCAATCACATGTCATTGGACTCTTCCCAAATGTCTTGGACTGTGTGATGTATTGTCGAATAATTGATGCATTATTATTATTATTATTAATAATAATAATAATTGATACACAACAAGATGAGTTTGCAGCAAGCAAACTCACTAGGCTGGCTTTTGTATTTGATCCCACATCAGACACTTCCCAAGTATCTAGGACTCCGTGATGTATCGGCAAATAATGGGTGCATTATTATTATTATTATTATTATTATTATTATTTATTGATACACAACAAGATGAGTTCACAGCAAACAAGATCACTATGTTGGCTTTTGTGTTCAATCACATGTCATTGGACTCTTCCCAAGTGTCTTGGACTGTGTGATGTATTGTCGAATAATGGGTGCATTGTTATTATTATTATTATTATTATTATTTATTGATACACAACAAGATGAGTTCACAGCAAACAAGATCACTATGTTGGCTTTTGTGTTCAATCACATGTCATTGGACTCTTCCCAAGTGTCAAGGACTGTGTGATATATTGACAAATAATGGATGCATTATTATTATTATTATTATTATTATTTATTGATACACAGCAAGATGTATTAACAGCAAACAAGATCACTATGTTGGCTGTTATGTTCAATCACATGTCATTGGACTCTTCCCAAATGTCTTGGACTGTGTGATGTATTGTCAAATAATTGATGCATTATTATTATTATTAATAATAATAATAATAATTGATACACAACAAGATGATTTTGCAGCAAGCAAACTCACTAGGCTGGCTTTTGTATTTGATCCCACATCAGACACTTCCCAAGTATCTAGGACTCTGTGATGTATCGGCAAATAATGGCTGCATCATTATTATTATTATTATTATTATTATTATTATTATTATTATTATTATTTATTGATACACAACAATATGAGTTCACAGCAAATAAGATCACTATTTTTTGTGTTTGATCACATGTCATTGGACTCTTCCCAAGTGTCTTGGACTCTGTGATGTATTGTTGAATAATGGATGCATTATTATTATTATTATTATTATTATTATTATTTATTGCTACACAATAAGATGAGTTCTCAGCAAACAAGCTCACTGGGCTGGCTTTTGTATTCAATCCTACAACAGACACTTCCCAAGTGTCTAGGACTGTGTGATGTATTGGCGAATAATGGGTGCATTAATAATAATAATAATAATAATAATAATAATACTTTATACGCAACAAGATGAGTTCACAGTAAAACAAGATCACTAGGCTGGCTTTTCTGTTCAATAACATCATTGGACTCTTCCCAAATGTCTTGGACTGTGTGATGTATTGTTGAATAATGGGTGCATTATTTTTATTAATAATAATAATAATATTTATTGATACACAACAAGATGAGTTCTCAGCAAACAAGATCACTAGGCTGGCTTTTGTATTCAATCCTACAACAGACACTTCCCAAGTGTCTAGGACTGTGTGATGTATTGGCAAATAATGGGTGCATTAATAATAATAATAATAATAATAATAATAATTATTATTATTATTACTTATACACAACAAGATGAGTTCACAGTAAAACAAGATGACTATATTGGCTTTTGTGTTCAATCACGTCATTGGACTCTTCCCAAGTGTCTAGGACTGTGTGATGTATTGGCGAATAATGGATGCATTATTATTATTGTTGTTGTTGTTGTTATTTATTGATACACAATAAGATGAGTTTACGGCAAGCAAGATCACTACGCTGGCTTTTGTATTTGATCCTACATCAGACACTTCCCAAGTGTCTAGGACCATGTGATATATTGGCAAATAATGGGTGCATTATTATTATTATCATCATCATCATAATCATTATTATTAATCGCTATGCAACAAGATGAGTTCACAGCAAACAAGATCATTATGCCAAACCAAACAAAAGGGCCTGATCAAACTTGATTACATTCTGTATAATAAGTTAAGTAAAACACTTATAACAATACAGTAAATAAATATGATAAAATTGAATATATACATCATGTTTGCGTATCACCCCTACAATTTACCCCAATCAGCCGCACATATGTGGTTCTCAGACGTATTGGTTTGCTTAAAATCAGAGCAGTTTTATATGTTACTAGCCATCCCCTGCCACGTGTTGCTGTGGCCCAGTCTGTGTATATGTGTGTGTATATAAATATTTGTATATATATATGGTTTTGTGCATGCATTGTAATTTTTGATTTTGACTTTTTTAATCCCCTTCTGCTATGTTTTTCAGTGTTTTTATGAGTGATGGTCACTCTTTGGCCTGAGAGGTGTCTTGTGTCCAAATTTGGTGTCAATTTGTCCAGTGGTTTTTGAGTTATGCTAATCCCACAAACAAACATTACATTTTTGTTTATATAGATTTTTGGGTCTTGGCCACACATAAAATATGTTGTTCTGATGTGGATTCCCAATAAATTCTCCGTCTGATGTATGGGAACCTTGTATGTGTGTTGTAATCCGCACTGAGTCCCTCCGAGGAGATAAAGCAGAATATTAAAAAAATTATTATTATGTACGATCCATACTTTGTTTTTTAACACAACTGTGAGGTCAGGAGTATTGTGCTCCAAAACTCTGTCTGTCTGAATTCAGAAATCCCAGAGGAGTTTGACGTGTTCATTCTCTGTAACTCTTTCCAGCTTGTGATCCCATGCGTTCTTTGTCGCAGGCAGATGGTATTTGTGGCACAAGTTCCAATGAATCACCTGAGCAACGATGTTGTGCCTCTGCTTGTAGTCTGTCTGTGCAATCTTTTTGCAGCAGCGGAGGATGTGATCTATTGTTTCATCTGCTTCCTTCATCTGCCAGAATCAGGCTCTCTATCTCCTTTTTCAGAGTTCCACAGCCATGTTTTTTCTTTGTCAATTCAGCTCTAAATTTTTGGCAGAAACTGTTTTTTTACAAGATTGTGATGTCAAGAGTATTACGCTCCAAAACTCTGTCTGTCTGAATTCGGAAGACCCAGAGTAGCTTGACGTGTTCATTTTCTGTAACTTTTTCAGGCTCGTGGTACCACCAGTTCTTTGTCTCAGGCAGATGGTATTTGTCACACAAGTTCCAATGAATCATCTGAGCAATGGTGTTGTGACTCTGCTTATAGTCTGTGCAATCTTCTTGCAGCAGCTGATTATTATTACTATTATTATTCTTGTCAAAGGCTTTCATGGCCGGAATCACTGGGTTGATGTAGGTTTTCCGGACTATATGGCCATGTTCTAGAGGCATTTTCTCCTGACGTTTCGCCTGCATCTATGGCAAGCATCCTCAGAGGTAGTGATGCTCACTACCTCTGAGGATGCTTGCCATAGATGCAGGCGAAATGTCAGGAGAAAATGCCTCTAGAACATGGCCATATAGCCCAGAAAACCTACAACAACCCTATTATTATTATTATTATTATTATTATTATTATTATTATTTCCCTGACTTCAGCTAGGTTATGAATCCCCTTTGTTTGTGTTGATTTATGGGGAGGAAGGAGACTGTCCAGACCCTAAACTGGTGCTTGGCTACTGTGTCGGACTGGATGAGAGCTAACAAATTGAAATTGAATCCAGACAAGACAGAGGTCCTACTGGTCAGTCGTAAGGCCGAACATGGCATAGGGTTACAGCCTGTGCTGGACGGGGTTACACTCCCCCTGAAGACGCAGGTTCGCAGCTTTGGAGTGATCCTGGACTCATCGCTGAGCCTGGAACCCCAGGTCTTGGCAGTGGCCAGGAGAGCTTTTGCACAATTAAAACTTGTGCATCAGTTGCACCCGTACCTTGGGAAGTCTGATCTGGCCACGGTGGTCCACGCTCTTGTTACATCCCGATTAGATTACTGCAACGCACTCTACGTGGGGTTGCCTTTGAAGACTGTTCGGAAACTCCAACTAGTCCAGCGGGAGGCAGCCAGACTGCTCACCGGAGTGTCATACAGGGAGCACACCACCCCCCTGTTGTGTCAGCTCCACTGGCTGCCGATCCAGTTCCAAGCACAATTCAAAGTGCTGGTTTTGACCTACAAAACCCTATACGGTTCCGGCCCAGTGTATCTCTCCGAACGGATCTCCCTCTACATCCCACCTCGGAGTCTAAGATCTTCTGGGGAGGCCCTGCTCTCAACCCCGCCTCTATCAGAAGTGAGATTGGCGGGGACGAGGAGCAGGGCCTTCTCGGTGGTGGCCCCTCACCTGTGGAATTTACTCCCCAGGGAAATTAGATCAGCGACATCCCTCCTTTCCTTTAGGAAAAAATTGAAAACTTGGATTTGGGACCAGGCCTTTGGACATTCTGGCAGCTAAAGAAAGGACTTGACGATGGACAGGAATTGACTAAACGGACTGGAACTATGGAACTCTGAACGCTGAACATGAGATTAGTTTTATTGATTGTGTTATGTACTGATTATTTTAACTTGCTCATTGTTTTAACTACTGTTTATATGTATGGCGCGGTGGGTTAAAGCACTGAGCTGCTGAGCTTGTTGATCGAAAGGTCGCAGGTTCGATTCCGGGGAGCGGTGTGAGCTTCCGCTGTCAGCCCTAGCTTCTGCCAACCTAGCAGTTCGAAAACATGCAAATGTGAGTAGCTCAATAGGTACCGCTCCGGCGGGAAGGTAACGGCGCTCCATGCCGTCAGGCCGGCCACATGACCTTGGAGGTGTCTACGGACAACGCTGGCTCCTCGGCTTAGAAATGGAGATGAGCACCACACCCCAGAGTCAGACATGACTGGACTTAATGTCAGGGGACTACCTTTACCTTTTTTATATCTTGTGTAGGCAGAGGCGGTCCTAGGTAATTTTCAACGGTAAGCAAACAGTATTTTGGCGCCCCCCCCCCCAACCAATCTTTGATATATATTTTCTGTTTGTCGTGGGAGTTCTGTGTGCCATATTTGGTTCAATTCCATCATTGGTGGAGTTCAGAATGCTCTTTCATTGTAGGTGAACTAGACATCCCAGTAACTACACTTGCCGCACTTGCTCCCTTGCCTGGCCCGCTTTGGGTCCGGAGGCGTGCCTGAAGACCCCGGCGTGTGCACCAAAAGTCACCTCTTCTCCTGACTTTCTCCTCAGCCATTGGGACCAAGAGAAAGAGAGAGAGAGAGAGGGAGAGGTGAGATGCCCACCTTTCCTGAAGGTAGGCGCAAAAACAAAGGAGGGAGCGGAGGTGGGAGATACCTCCAGCCGGAGGGGCTCTCTCTCTCTCTTGGTCCCAATGGCTGAAGAGAAAGTCAGGAGAAGAGGCGACTTTTGGTGCGCATGCTGGGGTCTTCAGACACACCTCCGGACCCGAAACGAGAGAGGAGAGGAGGCGGGTGGAGTGCCGGGGGATCGGGAAAGGGAGCCGGTCATGGGGAAGGGATCTAACGTGGAGGTCGATTGAGCGCCGGCTCTGCTTGCGCACCCGGTGACCGGGTGGAGCAGGAATGAGAGGGGCTAGGAGAGGCTCAAGGGCCCGGCCCCTTTGGGAAGAGGATCGCCCGGCAGCGAGGCAAGAAAGACGAGTCTCCCCCCGGACTGCTAGGGCTGTTGTGAGCTGAGGGGGCGCTCCTCAAGTGGCGGTCGAGGGGCATTTACAGAGGCGCCTCTGCGCCCCTGGCAAAAAAAAAAGTGTTCTGCGACCGCTTACTTCGCGTAATGGACGAGCCGCCCCTGTGTGTAGGCATCAAATCGTGCCTTTCTGTAAGCCGCCCTGAGTCCCCCCCGTCCCCGTCCCCCGGGGGGTTGAGAAGGGCGGAGTAGAAGTACCAGAAATAATAATAATAATAAATAAGGACAATTGATCCATAAAGATGATAATCCCTTCCAGCTTCGGAGTAAACAAGAATATTTTGCCAATTTCTCCAAATCTCCGAATCTCCGCTCTTTGGCTCTTTGCTGCTCAAACTTGGGCATGGTGTTGTTGTCGTTCTTTATTGTGATGCCTGCCCTGCTGAAAAAAGTGTTGAAACTTGATTCTCTTCTTGCCTTAACTGCTTTCGCTCTCTTCCTCTCTCTCTGCGTCCTCCCCTTTCTTTTTTATGGCTTTCTTTCTTTCTCTGTGTTACATTTTCTCCTCTCTTCCAGAGATTGCCGTCCAAAGTTATGCAATCCTCTTTCTCTCCCTTGTGGTCCTCATCAGTGCAGTTTTGGGATGGCGCAGTTCCTTCCTCCAAAATAAACCTCCCCTTGCATCCAAGGTTCCCCATCTGATCATTCAGAATCCAAGCTAGAGCAAGAGATAGCCAAGAAAGAGGGGTGTGTGCGACTGTGTGTATGTTTTGGGGGGACTCCCTGCCCTTCTCCAAAGAGCAAGGAAGGAAAGCAACCGTCTCTAGTCTTGATTCCATCTGGGTTTGCAATTCTGTTGTAAACATTGAAGCTTGAGACTGAATCTTCCTCTTTCCTGAAATGATTTGTGCTTTCTTTCAACAGAGTTGTAGACACAGCAGGTAAGTCGGCAAAGTCGCTTTGCCGGGACAGTTGTGGCTATTTTGTTAGTGTGTGTTTATATATTATCTATGTATACACACATACACACAATTTATCGAAAGGTCTCAAAAGCTCCCCCTGATGGTAGCTTTTGAGAGAGAGAGATATCTATATAAATAAAAATGTAATGTTAGTTCGTGCTACCATCAGAACTCAAAAACCACGGGGGGAATTGACACCAAATTTGGACACAAGACACCTAACAGTCCAATTTATGTCCTCCACTCAAAAAAATGATTTTGTCATTTGGGAATTGTCGTTGCTGGGATTTATAGTTTACCTACAATCAAAGAGCATTCTGAACTCCACCAATGATGGAATTCAACCAAATATGGCATACAGGATCTGGACCAAACTTGGCACAAATATTCCATATATCCAAATATGAACACAGATGGAGTTTAAGGAAAATAGACCTTGACATTTGGGAGTTGTAGTTGCTGGGATTTATAGTTCACCTACAATCAAAGAGCATTCTGAACTCCACCAATGATGGAATTCAACAAAACATGGCATACAGGATCTGGACCAAACTTGGCACAAATATTCCATATGTCCAAATATGAACACAGATGGAGTTTAAGGAAAATAGACCTTGACATTTGGGAGTTGTAGTTGCTGGGATTTATAGTTCACCTACAATCAAAGAGCATTCTGAACTCCACCAATGATGGAAATCAACCAAACATGGCATACAGGATCTGGACCAAACTCGGCACAAATATTCCATATGTCCAAATATGAACACAGATGGAGTTCAAGGAAAATAGACCTTGGCATTTGGGAGTTGTAGTTGCTGGGAGTTATAGTTTACCTACAATCAAAGAGCATTCTGAACTCCACCAATGATGGAATTGGGCCAAACTTAGCACCCAGGGCTCCCATGACCAAAAGAAAAAACTGGAAAGGTTTGGTGGATATTGACCTTCAGTTTGGGAATTATAGTTCACCCATATCCAGAGAGCACTATGGACTCAAACAATGATGGATCTGGACCAAATTTGACACGAATATTCCATGTGCCCAAATATGAACACAGATGGAGTTTAAGTGAAATAGACCTTGACATTTGGGAGTTGTAGTTGCTGGGATTTATAGTTCACCTACAATCAAAGAGCATTCTGAACCCCACCAATGATGGAATTCAACCAAACATGGCATACAGGACTTCCATGACCAACAGAACACACTGGAAGGGTCTGGTGGGCATTGACCTTGAGTTTGGGAGTTGTAGTTCACCTACATCCAGAGAGCACTGTGGACTCAAACAATGATGGATCTGGACCAAACTTGACACAAATATTCCATATGCCTAAATATGAACACAGATGGAGTTTGGAGGAAATAGACATTGACATTTGGGATTTGTACTTACTGGGATTTATAGTTCACTACAATTAAAGAGCATTCTGAAACCCACAAACGACGGAAATGTGGCAAACTTTCCACTCAGAACCCCCATGACCAACAGAAAATACTTAAGGCCATCCAGTCCAACTTCCTTCACCAGGGCAAGAAAACGTAATCAAAGCCCTCCTGACAAAGAGCCATCCAGCCATAGATATAGATAGATAGATATGATTCTCTCTCACACACACAGATATAGTATCATAGATTTGAAAGAGACCCTTAAAGAAGGACTATGATATGTTGCATTACATCACAATGCATACACAAAACCACATACCGTATATACTCGAGTATAAGCCGACCCCAATTTTACCACAAAAAACTGGGAAAACTGATTGACTCGAGTATAAGCCGAGGGTGGGAAATGCAGCAGCTATGGGTAAATTTCAAAATAAAAATAGATACCAATAAAATTACATTAATTGAGATGTCAGGAGGTTAAATGTTTTTGAATATTTACATAAAACGGAAATTTAAGATAAGACTGTCCAACTCTGATTAAACCATTATTCCAAGCTTCTTCGATGTAAATGTGCTTAAGTGTCCTTCCAATTATTTATTTTATTTATTTACAATATTTGTATCCCGCTCATAGGCGAAGGCGACTCATAATAATAATAGTAAAGAGGAAAATCATGTAATAATAATAATAATAATAATAATAATAATAATAATAATAGAGTAAAATAAGGGAAACATAATAATAACAGTAATAATAAAGTAAAATAAATGTAATAATAACAATAATAAAGTAAAATAATAAATGTAAAATAATAATAATAATAACAATAATTATTATTATTATTTTCCATAATTCTAAAGGCCACCAGAGCATGCTTCCATTTTGGCAACAGGTGAGTTGCATAGAATTACGGAAAAAATAGACCCCTGTCTGATCCCACAGCAAGCTGGCTTCAGGAAAGGCAAAAGCTGCACATCGCAAGTGCTGAACCTGAATCAGCGCATAGAAGATGGCTTTGAAAGGCAGCAGATCACAGGAGCTGTCTCCATAGACCTGTCAGCAGCCTATGATACTGTCAACCATCGCCTCCTCCTGAGAAAAATGTATAATATCACAAAGGATGACCACCTCACCCGCCTCATAGGAAACCTGCTACAAAACAGGAGCTTTTTTGTTGAGTTCAGGGCCAGAGAAGCAGATGGTGGAAACAGAAGAACGGCCTGCCTCAGGGGAGCGTGCTTGCTCCATCCATGTTCAACATCTACACAAATGACCAGCCACTGCCAGAAGGGACAGAGAGCTGCATCTATGCTGATGATCGTGCCATCACTGCTCAAGCAGGGAGCTTTGAGATGGTTGAACAGAAGCTCTCCGAAGCTCTAGGTGCTCTTACTGCCTATTACAGGGAAAACCAACAGATCCCTAATCCATCTAAAACACAGACATGCGCCTTTCACCTTAAGAACAGACAAGCATCCCGAGCTCTGAGGATTGCCTGGGAAGGAATCCCACTGGAGCATTGCAACACACCCAAATACCTGGGAGTCACTTTGGACCGTGCTCTTACCTACAAGAAGCATTGCCTGAACTTCAAGCAAAAGGTGGGCGCTAGAAACAACATCATACGAAAGCTGACTGGCACAACCTGGGGATCACAACCAGACACAGTGAAGACATTTGCCCTTGCGCTATGCTACTCTGCTGCTGAGTATGCATGCCCAGTGTGGAACACATCTCACCACACTAAAACAGTGGATGTGGTTCTTAATGAGACAACCCGCATTATCACGGGGCGTCTGCGCCCTACACCACTGGAGAAATTACACTGCTTAGCCAGTATTGCACCACCTGACATCCGCTGGGAAGTAGCAGCCAATAGTGAAAGGACCAAGGCAGAGACATCTCCAGCTCATCCCTTGTTTGGGTATCAGCCAGCACATCAACGACTTAAATCAAGAAATAGTTTTCTTAGATCTACAGAGACACTCGCTGGAACACCTCAGCAAGCGAGAGTCCAAAAGTGGCAGGGCCAAACCCAGCACCTCAATCCATGGGTGATACCAGATGAGAGACTCCCCCCTGGGCACACAGAAGACTGGGCGACTTAGAAGGCGCTGAACAGACTGCGCTCTGGCACCACGAGATGCAGAGCCAACCTTCAGAAATGGGGCTACAGGGTGGAATCCTCGACATGCAAGTGTGGAGAAGAGCAAACCACTGACCACCTGCTGCAATGCACCCTGAGCCCTGCCACATGCACGATGGAGGACCTTCTTGCGGCAACACCAGAAGCACTCCAAGTGACCAGATACTCGTCAAAGGACATTTAATCAACTACCAAGTTTGGAAAATCTGTGTTTTTTTTTAATCTGTTTGTTTTGTTCTGTTAGAAATGTAATACAATGGTATGATTGCTGGTGACACGATAAATAAAAAAATATTATTATTATTATTAGTAGTAGTAGTACTAGTAGTAGTATTAGAGATGAAGAGGTACTGCTTCAGTGGTAAAGGCAAAGAGACACTCCAAGCAATCTTGCCGGCTCCTTAGCTTGAAAATGGAGATGAGTACCAACTCCAGAAGCCGGAAATGAAAGGAGAAGCCTCTGCCTTTGAGTTTCTTTGTCTCACTGTATTGTATATGATTATAAGGCACTGAATGTTTGTCTATGGCAGTGGTTCTCAACCTTCCTAATGCCGTGACCCCTTAATACAGTTCCTTATGTGGTGGTGACCCCCAACCATAACATTATTTTCATTGCTAATTCACAACTATAATTTTGCTCCTGTTATGAATCAGGTTGTAAATATCCAGTATGCAGGATGTATTTTCATTCATTCGGCACAAATACTCAATACACCCAAATTTGAATACTGGTGGGGTTGAGGGGAGGATTGATTTTGTCATTTGGGAGTTGTAGTGGCTGGGATTTATAGTTCACCTACAATCAAAGAGCATTCTGAACTCCACCAATGATGGAATTGAACCAAACTTGGGACACAGAGCTCCCATGACGAACAACTAATTCTGCAAGAGTGTGGTGGGCATTGACCTTGGGTTTTGGAGTTATAGTTTACCTACATCCAGAGAGCACTGATGCATCTGGACCAAACTTGGCATGAATACTCAGGGTGACCAAATGTGGACACTGGTGCAGTTTGGGGAAGACAGAACTTGATATTTGGGAGTTGTAGTGGCTGGGATTTATAGTTCACCTACAATCAAAGAGCATTCTGAACTCCACCATGTTGGTCCCATGACCAACAACAAATTCTGCAAGAGTGTGGTGGGCATTGACCTTGGGTTTTGGAGTTATAGTTTACCTACATCCAGAGAGCACTGATGCATCTGGACCAAACTTGGCATGAATACTCAGTGTGACCAAATGTGGACACTGGTGCAGTTTGGGGAAGATAGACCTTGACATTTGGGAGTTGTAGTGGCTGGGATTTATAGTTCACCTACAATCAAAAAGCATTCTGACTCCACCAATGATGGAATTGAACCAAACTTGGGACACAGAGCTCCCATGACCAACAACAAATTCTGGAAGAGTGTGGTGGGCATTGACCTTGTGTTTTGGAGTTATAGTTTACCTACCTCCAGAGAGCGCTGATGCATCTGGACCAAACTTGGCATGAATACTCAGTGTGACCAAATGTGGACACTGGTGCATTTGGGGAAGATAGACATTGACATTTGAGAATTGTAGTGGCTGGGATTTATAGTTCACCTACAATCAAAGAGCATTCTGAACTCCACCATGTTGGTCCCATGACCAACAACAAATTCTGCAAGAGTGTGGTGGGCATTGACCTTGGGTTTTGGAGTTATAGTTTACCTACCTCCAGAGAGCGCTGATGCATCTGGACCAAACTTGGCATGAATACTCAGGGTGACCAAATGTGGACACTGGTGCAGTTTGGGGAAGATAGACCTTGACATTTGGGAGTTGTAGTAGCTGGGATGTATAGTTCACCTATAATCAAAGAGCATTCTGAACTCCACCAATGATGGAATTGAACCGAACTTGGGACACAGAGCTCCCATGACCAACAACAAATTCTGGAAGAGTGTGGTGGGCATTGTCCTTGGATTTTGGAGTTATAGTTTACCTACATCCAGAGAGCACTGATGCATCTGGACCAAACTTGGCATGAATACTCAGTGTGACCAAATGTGGACACTGGTGCAGTTTGGGGAAGATAGACCTTGACATTTGGGAGTTGTAGTGGCTGGGATTTATAGTTCACCTACAATCAAAGAGCATTCTGAAGTCCACCATGTTGGTCCCATAAACAACAACAAATTCTGCAAGAGTGTGGTGGGCATTGACCTTGGGTTTTGGAGTTATAGTTTACCTACATCCAGAGAGCACTGATGCATCTGGACCAAACTTGGCATGAATACTCAGGGTGACCAAATGTGGACACTGGTGCAGTTTGGGGAAGATAGAACTTGACATTTGGAAGTTGTAGTGGCTGGGATTTATAGTTCACCTATAATCAAAGAGCATTCTGAACTCCACCAATGATAGAATTGAACCAAACTTGGCACACAGAACTCCCATGATCAACCGAAAATACAGAAAATACTGGAAGGGTTTGGTGGGCATTGATCTTGAGTTTTGGAGTTGTAGTTTAGCTACATCTACTGTGTTTTCTAATTGTCTTTGGCGACCCCTCTGACACCCCCTCGCGACCCCCCCCCCAGGGGTCCCGACCCCCAGGTTGAGAAACACTGCTGTAATCCTCTCTGAGTCCCTTAGGAGAGAAGGACAGAAGATAAATAAAGTGTGTTGTTGTTGTTGTTGTTGTTGTTGTTGTTGTTGTAAAGGCAGAAAGAAACCTCATTGCATCCCAGAGGTGGTCATTACTCCGCATACTCCCTTGCATTTCTTTCAACCCTTTGGAGGAAGAACATGTATCTCATCTTACATGCAGACCTTGTTTTCATATGGTATGTACATTGCAAACCTTGCTTCCCTAGGCAAGTCCCGAAAACGTAGCAAAATCAATCCCAACCCCTGCAGGAATAATCCCACAGCAACTCAACGGAGTAAATAAAAGTTGTGGATTGCAACCTTGGAGAATGCAAAGGTATGCCCTGTTTTATTGACCTGCATAATAGATGCATGAAACTTCTATTGTTAAGGGTCCCTTATTGCCGGCTGCAATTGCATTCAAAACACGGTGCAAATCTGCGAACCTAAGCAGAAATGGAAATGGATGCGATGCTATTATGTTTCTGGCCGCTTAGAAAAAAAATATAATATTGCTGCTTGAGAGTCACCGACAAGGTTGGTCTCATGAATGAATGCGCTTTCTTTTACATTACTATTTGCAGTTCTGCTTAAAGAAGAAAAATAATAATAATAATCTTTTTTTGTCGTGTCAGGAGCGACTCAAGAAACTGTAAGTCGCTTCTGGTGTGAGAGAATTGGCCGTCTGCAAGGACGTTGCCCAGGGGACGCCTGGATGTTTTGATGTTTTCTCATCCTTGTGGGAAGGAGCCCCCAGTGGCTAGGGGCGGCTCGTCCATTATGCGAAGTAAGCGGTCGCAGAACACTTTTTTTTGCCAGGGGTGCAGAGGCGCCTCTGTAAATGCCCCTCGACCGCCACTTGAGGAGCCTCCCCTCAGCTCACAACAGCCCTAGCAGTCCGGGGGGAGCCTCGGCTTTCTTGCCTCGCTGCCGGGAGATCCTCTTCCCAAAGGGGCCGGGCCCTTGAGCCTCACCTTGCCCCTCTCGTTCCTGCTCCACCTGGCCACCGGGTGGGCGAGCAGAGCTGGCGCTCAATCATTCTCCGCGTTCGATACCTTCCACATGACCGGCTCCCTTTCCCGATTTCCCGGCACTCCACCCGCCTCCTCTCCTCTCCCCAATCCACGGGTGGGCCAAGGGGCGGAGCCGCCGTGCCTGGACCACTTCGGGTCCGGAGGCGTGTCTGAAGACCCCAGCGTGCGCACCAAAAGTCGCCTCTTCTCCTGACTTTCTCTTCAGCCATTGGGACCAAGAGAGAGAGAGAGAGAGAGCCCCTCCGGCTGGAGGTATCTTCCACCTCCGCTCCCTCCTTTGTTTTTGCACCTACCTTCAGGAAAGGTGGGCATCTCCACCTCTCTCTCTCTCTCTCTCTCTCTCTCTCTTGGTCCCAATGGCTGAGGAGAAAATCAGGAGAAGAGGTGACTTTTGGTGCACACGCCGGGGTCTTCAGGCACGCCTCCGGACCCAAAGCGGACCAGGCAAGGGAACAAGTACGGCAAGTGTAGTTACTGGGATGTATAGTTCACCTACAATCAAAGAGCATTCTGAACTCCACCAATAATGGAATTGAACCAAATATGGCACACAGAACTCCCACCAGAAACAGAAAATATATATCAATTATTGGTTTGGGGGGGGGGGGGGCACCAAAATACTGTTTGCTTACCATTGAAAATTACCTAGGGCCGCCTCTGCCGGTGGCGCAGTGGGTTAAATCCCTGTGCCAGCAGACTGAAGACTGACAGGTTGCAGGTTCGAATCTGGGGAGAGGCGGATGAGCTCCCTCTATCAGCTCCAGCTCCTCATGCGGCGACATGAGAGAAGCCTCCCACAAGGATGATAAAAACATCAAATCATCCAGGCTTCCCCTGGGCAATGTCCTTGCAGACGGCCAATTCTCTCAGAAGCGACTTGCAGTTTCTCAAGTCGCTCCTGACACGACAAAACAAAAAAATCCTTGTGGAAGGCTTATTTATTTATTTCACGTATTTCTACCCCGCCCTTCTCAACCCCTGAGGCGGGGACTCAGGGCGGCTTACAAAAGGCACAATTCGATGCCAACACAACAATAAAATAGAACAGTGGTTCTCAACCTGGGGGTCGGGACCCCTGGAGTGGTTGCGAGGCGTTTTTCGAGGGGTCGCCAAAGGCCATCAGAAAACACCACATTTTCTGTTGGTCATGGGGATTCTGTGTGGGAAGCTTCGCCCAATTCTATCATTGGTGCGGTTCATAATTCTCTGATTGCAGGTGAACTATAAATCCCAGCAACTACAACTCCCAAATGGCAAAGTCTATTTTCACCAAACGCCACCAGTGTTCATATTTGGGCATATTGAGTGTCTATCATTGTTTGAGTCCACAGTGTACTCTGAATGTAGGTGAACTACAACTCCAAAACTCAATGTCCACCAAACCCTTCCAGTATTTTCTGTCGGCCATGGGAGTTCTGTGTGCCAACTTTGCTTCAATTCCATCGTTGTTGGAGTAAAGCATGCTCTTTGATTGTACGTGAACTATAAATCCCAGCAACTACAACTCCCAAATGACAAAAGTAATCCCCCCAACCCCACTAGTATTCAAATTTGGTCCAGTGATTAAAATACATCCTGCATATCAGATATTTACATAATAACAGTAGCAAAGTTGCAGATATGAAGTAGCAATAACAATAATTTTTTGCTTGGGGGTCACCACCACATGAGGAACTGTATTAAGGGGTCATGACATTAAGAAGTTTGAGAACCACTGAAATAGAACATATGTAGACAACAATTATAAACAATTAAAACAATCAATTATACACCATAATCAATAAAACCAGTCTAATGCTCAACGTTCGCCGGCTCAGAATCAGTGAATTCATTCCACATTGTCAAATCCTATGAATTCTAGGCGTCATTGTCCTTTGTCTATCTGCCAGATTACCCAAAAGCCTGGTCACAAAACCATGATTTTAGTTTCCTTCTAAAGTAGAGGAGGGGTGTCGATGACCTAATTTCCCCAGGGGGTGAATTCCACAGGTGAGGGGCCACCACCGAGAAGGCCCTACTCCTCGTCCCCACCAACTTCACTTGTGATAGAGGTGGGGCCGAGAGCAGGGCGTCCCCAGAAGATCTTAAATTCCGAGGCGGGACGTAGAGGGAGATGAGTTCGGACAGGTACGCTGGGCCGGAGCCGTATAGGGTTTTGTAGGTCAAAACCAGTACTTTGAATTGTGCATGGAACTTGATCGGCAGCCAGTGGAGCTGACATAACAGAGGGGTGATATGCTCCCTGTATGACACTCCGGTGAGTAATCTGGCTACCGCCCGCTGGACTAATGGAAGTTTCCAAACAGTCTTCAAAGGCAACCCCACGTAGAGTGTGTTGCAGTAGTCTATTCGGGATGTAACAAGAGCATGGACCACTGTGGCCAGATCTGACTTCCCAAGGTACAGGCGCAAGGTATGGGTGCAACTCTCTCATGTCCCTGCATGAGGAGCTAGAGCTGATAGAGGGAGCTTATCCATCTCTCCCCGGATTCAAACCTGCGACCTGTCGGCCACAGGGGTTTAACCCACTACACCACCGGGGGCTCAATAATAATAATATTTATTTATTTATTTATTTATTTATTTATTTATTTACTATGCTTATATACCGCTGTATCTCAAGCCCGAGGGCGACTCACAGCGGTTCACAAACAGTAAAGACAATAAAAACAGCAATAATTCCATACAACAATGACAATTAATTTACACATTTTCCATTAATAACTAATAAGCAATCCCAATACACGACTATTACAGAAAACCCATACCCAATCGCCTCATCATCCACGCATGATCCAAGTTCGTCGTCCATTGTTCCATTCCTATGTTCAGTTACCAGATTGCACTAAATTACTCAAATGCCTGCACAAACATCCAGGTCTTCAACTTTCTTCGGAATGCCATGAGAGATGGTGCCAGCCTAATGTCTGTAGGAAGGGCGTTCCACAGCCGAGGAGCCACCACCGAGAAGGCCCTATCTCTCGTCACCGCCAACCGTGTTTGGGAGGCCGGCGGGATCGAGAGCAGGGCCTCCCCGGAAGATCTCAAAGTCCTGGTGGGTTCATAGGCCGAGATGCGGTCAGATAGGTATCTTGGGCCGCAACCGTTTAGGGCTTTATAGGCCAATACCAACACCTTGAATTGAGCCCGATAGCAAATCGGCAGCCAGTGGAGCTGGCGCAACAGGGGGGTTGTGTGCTCCCTGCGCTCCACTCCTGTTAGAATCATGGCTGCCGCGCGTTGGACTAATTGCAGCTTCCGGGCCGTCTTCAGGGGCAGCCCCACATAGAGAGCGTTGCAGTAGTCTAGGCGGGATGTGACAAGAGCATGGACTACCGTGGCCAAGTCAGACTTCCCAAGGTACGGGCGCAGCAAGTTTTAACTGTGCAAATGCTCCCCTGGTCACCGCTGAAACCTGGGGCTCCAGGCTCAGCGATGAATCCAGGATCACACCCAAGCTGCGAACCTGTATAATCTTTATTTATACCCTGCCACCATCTCCCCGACGGGGACATGGGGCGGCTTACATGAGGCCAAGCCCAAACAACAAATTACAGCAAATCAAACCGAAAACACAAACCGAAAACGCAAACAATAAACAACAAATGATTTTCCTCCGCACGGAACATACCTGCTCGTGGCATTATGAACTAAATGAAAACAAACAGGACTGCTAGATTGGCAGGAGCTAGAGCTAACAATGGGAGCTCACCGCATCCTGTGGATTTGAACCGCTGAGCTTCCGGTCAGCAAGTTCCGCAGCTTAGAAGTGTAACCCGCTGTGCCAGGCTTTAATAATGCCTTGTAACAAACTTTGATCCACTTTGATTCTTGTTCAAGAGAGGAAAGCAAGAAGAGGAGGAGGAAGGAGAGGTGTTTCCTACACACGAAGAGTGTCCTCCACAAACACAGAATTCCTGAGCGTGTTTCCAGATTGAGAGCGGTATCAATAAAGAGCGGCAACCATATTTATCCATGTTTTGAAGCAACACGTCTCCGCTCGCTCATCGAACAAAGGAATCTGCAACGGGCTGTCACGACAAAGAATGCGAAACGCATGACTTTAAAAGGGAGATTAAACAGTACAGACTAAATACATTGACTTCATGTCTGGCCTCCGAGGGTAGACCAAAGGAATTTCCAACTGTCAATGGGGAAGACTTCAAATAAAAGAAATCTACAGGCAAAGGGGGGAATCCTGGCGAAATAGAGCAATGCAGATCTGTTTATCAGATCATAGGATGATACAACGTGGCTCAGGAAATATTGGTTGGGATCCAGATTTAGAAGTACATAGAAATCAGCGAGATTTACATTAGTCCTGGTGAGCAGACCACGTAGTAAGAACAGACCACAGCTTACTTACTTACTTAGGCGATCCCTCGTTGGACGAGTAAGATGGTCTTCCTTGATGACTATTTTTGTGGGTTTGTAGGTGGCTGTGGAGCCCTATTCTTGACCCACATCTTCTCCCACAGTGAAGGCATTGGTTTCCAGGTGGAAAGCGGTCCCGGTCGGGGTTGGCTTGATGCGCCTTCCTCCTGGCACGTTTCTCTCCTTCACCCTCCACTCGTGCCTCCTCTAATTCTGCAGCACTGCTGGTCACAGCTGACCTCCAGCTGGAGCGGTCAAGGGCCAGGGCTTCCCAGTTCTCAGTGTCTATTTCATGTCTTGAAGTACTGAAAGAACCGAAAGAACCTAAGGAAATGGGGGAAACTAATTCTGCACACAATTCTACTTGCTACATGCATTTTATACACTTGGGTAGCCAGCTGTTCCCATGCCTGCGGGAGGTGCATCCACTTCAGGGTTTATGGCAGATTTTAAAAGGATCTCTCCAAGGTGCTGAACCTATTTAAAGGACGGAGTGTGGCAAATTGAAGAGCTCATGTAACCTCTGATATGAAGTCAGTGGACACTCTGTCAGAGTTAGCCAAATGTGGGTTAGGCAATGCAACTCTTAGGTAGATTGGGAATTGGTTGACAGGTTGAACCCAAGGGGTGCTTTCCAGTGGATCTTCTTTCTTCATCCTGGAAAGGAGTGACCGGTGGGTCGCTGCAGAATCCTCCCTTGTGCCTTTCACGGCTATTAATCTATAGGTAAAGTTGGTAAAGTTTTTCCCCTGACATTAAGTCCAGTTGTGTCAGACTCTAAGGGTTGATGCTCATCTCCATTTCTAAGCTGAAGAGCCGTCATTGTCCGTAGACACCTCCAAGGTCATGTGGCCAGCATGACTGCATGCAGTGCTGTTACCTTCCCGCCAGAGTGGTACCTATTGATCTAGTCACATTTGCATGTTTTTGAACTGCTAGGTTGGCAGAAGCTGGGGCTAACAGAAGGAGCTCATGCTGCTCCCCGGATTCGAACCTGCGACCTTTCATTCAACAAGTTCAGCAGCTCAGCAGTTTAACCCACTGTGCCACCAGGGGCTCCTTTTATTCTATATCAGTGGTTCTCAACCTTCCTAATGCCGCGACCCTTGAATACAGTTACTCACGTTGTGGCGACCCCCAACCATAAAATTATTTGTGTTGCTACTTCAGAACTGTAATGTTACTACTGTTGTGAATCGTCATGTCAATATCAGATATGCAAGGATGTACTTTCATTCACTGGACACAATTTGGCACAAACACCCGATACGCCCAACTTTGAATACTTGTTGGGTTAGGAGGCGGGGGGGGGATTGATTTTGTCATTTGGTAGTTGCTGGGATTTCTAGTTCACCTACAAACAAACAGCATTCTGAACTCTACCAATGATGGAATTGAACCAAACTTGGCACACAGATCTCCATGACCAACAGAAAATACTGGAAGGGTTTGATGGGCATTAACCTTGAGTTTGGGAGTTGTAGTTCACCTACATCCAGAGAGTACTATGGACTCAAATAATGATGGATCTGGACCAAACTTGGCATAGATACTCAATATGCCCAAATGTGAGCACTGGTGGAGTTTGGGGGAAATAGACTTTGACATTGTGGCATTGTAGTTGCTGGGATTTATAGTTCACCTATAATCAAAGAGCATTCTGAATCTCACCAATGATAGAATTGGGCCAAACTTCCCACACAGAACCCCATGACCAACAGAAAATACTGTGTTTTGTGGTTGTCTTTGGTGACCCCTCTGACACCCTCTCGTGACCTCTCCCAGGGGTCCCGACCCCCAGGTTGAGAAACTCTGATCTATATCAATGTCTTAGAATAGAAGGCATGCCAATCAAGTTTGCAGATGATGCCACATAGGGAGGGATCACCAATATCTTGATTTCAGTAAGGCCTTCAACAAGATCCCCCTTGACCTTCTTGCAAACGAAGTAGTCAAATGTGGGCTAGATTATCCTACTGTTAGGTGGATTTGTAACTGGTTAAGCAACCAGACCCAAAGAGTGATTCTCACCAATTGTTCCTCTTTATCCTGTAGAGAAGTACGAGGGTTGAATGAAAAGTAATGCCTCCATTTTTGTAACTCCTCAACAGATGGCATTACTGGTATGTGGCAGGTACTGGCTTGTTCAGTAGATTCTCCTCTACAGTTCTATTTTGGCAGGAAGCCTTAGCATTGATCAGTTGTATTCTTAAAGGGCAAAGTATGGAACCCTGCACAGACGGTCGATCAATGTGACTTAAGCAACATGCAGTCATTGAATTCTTGACAACAGAATGTGTCACCCCAAAGGAGATTCACCAGAGAATGCAAGTTGTTTATGGTGATTGTGTTGATGTGAGTACTGTGCGTTGTTGGGTGAGTAAGTTTAAAGATGTTGAGATGGGAACATCTGACTTGCCTGACAAACAAAGAGTTGGGCGTCCTGTGACAACATCCTCCGAGTTTCACAAGCAAAAGGTTGACAGATTGATTCAGGATGATCATCGTATCACTCAGAGAGAAATTTCAAGCATAATTGGCATTTCACAAGAACGTGTGGGTCACATTATTGCTTTGCTTGGCTATCGGAAGATCTGTGCATGATGGATACACCTGAAATAAAAGTGCACAGACCTGAAACTTCAGAGACTGGATCTCACCACCATACGACACCCTCCATACAGTTCAGATTTAGCACTGTCTGACTCCCATCTATTCCTGATAATGAAAGAAGATCTGCAGGGACATCATTATGCTTCTGATGAAGATGTTGAGAGAACTGTGAGATGCTGGTTGTGGAAACAGAGTGTCGACTTCTTCCATGACGGCGTCAAAAAAACTTGTTCATTGTTGGCAGAAATGTATCCAATTGTCTGGTGATTACCAGGCCAATTAGATTTGACACAGATGGCCAGGACGGTTTTAAATGGTGTATTTTAATATTGAGATAAACGTTTTTAATGTTTATGTATGTGTATATTAATTCTTTTCCCGGCATTGAATGTTTGCCATATATATGCTGTGCTCCATCCTGAGTCCTAGTGGGTTCGTAGGCGGAGATGCGTTCGGATAGGTAACTTGGCCCAGAACCGTTTAGGGCTTTATAGGCCAACGCCAGCACTTTGAATTGTGCCCGGTAGCAAATTGGCAGCCAGTGGAGCTGGTGCAACAGAGGAGTTGTATGCTCCCTGAGCGCCGCTCCTGTTAGTATCATGGCTGCCAAACGTTGAACCAGTTGATGCTTCCGAGCAGTCTTCAAAGGCAACCCGACGTAGAGAGCGTTGCAGTAGTCTAGACGGAATGTAACCAGAGTGTGGACTACCGTGGCCAAGTCAGACTTCCCAAGATACGGGCGCAGCTGGCGCACAAGCTTTAACTGTGCAAATGCTCCCCTGGTCACCGCCGAAACCTGAGGTTCCAGGCTCAGCGACGAGTCCAGGATCACACCCAAGCTGCAAACCTGTGTCTTCAGGGGCCATCCAGTCCAACCCCATTCTGCCAAGAAGCAGGGATATTGCATTCAAATCACCCCTGACAGATGGCCATCCAGCCTCTGTTTAAAAGCTTCCAAAGAAGGAGCCTCCACCACACTCCAGAGCAGAGAGTTCCACTGCTGAACGGCTCTCACAGTCAGAGTTCCACTGCTGAACGGCACTCACAACTGAGGTTGAAAAAAAAATGACATGCTCAAGGAGCCTTGGCAATGCCAAGGACCTAGGATCGAAGGATGCCAAGCCTTCGAGATGTTAGTTGATGACTGACTGTTTTGAACCTGTTTCAGTCCCATCCCTTCTCATCTGGCTGCAAAGAATTGTCAGCTACTCCGAGAGCTTCTCAGATTTCAGCCACTCTTTAAGCTTTGGCTCCGAGGATGTTTCCCAGCCATTCGGGGCACTGGCTTGCCAAGAAAGGCCCAAACCACAGGAAACACTATAAAACATTTGGTGGAACACCATCCCGGTTTCGCCATCCTGACGGCCGAAGAGCAATAACCGAGGGCTATATGTAAAAGAGAGTCTCGTTCCCCACATTCCTCTTAGTCTGTCTGTCTGACTGCCTCTCCAGCCTTGTCTCAGAGGACCTCTCAAAGTAATTCCCGCCCTTCCCGTTGTGTATTTTTTTTGTCCTCGCTAATCACTTTACCAATATTTCAAAGGCATTATGTAACTGAAAAGAGGACGGAAGTTATTCCTACTGACACAGCCAATAAATCATTAACGTTTCTTAACAGGAGCACCACCTCTGTCTATGTCAGCCTTGTCGTGTTCGCTTCTGGATCAAGCCTTTCAAATTAAATATTCATCCCGACATTAAAATATTAATGCCGCACTGCTGTTTCTGTAACACATATTAATTTCTTATGGCATTTCCAGGCAATGCATAAGTTATAAACGTTCTCTCCCACAGGAAGTCTGCTTGTCTTCTCCTCTCTTCGGAGGTGCTCGGTTTTTCAGCCTCGAGGAAGAGCCCTCTTAAATGGAGACGGAAAGAAGCAAAGTCATTGATTCCAAGCAAATCCCCAACCTCCTCCTTGAATCAAAACCGCATCCCTACTTCTTCAAGTAAACATATTGATTTTTGCCCTTGTGCATCTTCTTCCTATCGTCCTTCCATTCATCTATTCCTCTTTTAAAGGAATGGCTGGACTTCCACTTGGGACTTTTGTTTTTGTAAATGATCTTACCTTTATGAATGAATTGTATAGTTTGGCATTGGGAATTCACTGTGTTAGGATGGTATGCCATATAGAAAAAGGAGTGAGTCTTCTGTTGCTCTAAAACTGTGGGCTACGGCCTACTTCCCCCTTGATGGACTGTCACCTTGTCGTGGTGAGGGGGCTTGCGTGTTCCAAAGAACCTGTGGGCACAATGACTGGAGTCATGCACTCCCAGGAGTGGCCGCGGGGGAGGTTCTAGACCAGGGATCAGGAACCTTCAGCCCTCCAGGTGTGGTGGACTTCAACTCCCACAATTCCTTGAGGCTCGGCATTCGCCCCAAAGGCTTACCTTGGCCTCAAGGAATTGTGGGAGTTGAAGTCCACCACACCTGGAGGGCCAAAGGTTCCCCATGCCTGTTCTAGACCAAGCACAGTCCGAAGACTCAAAGACCTCAACGGCGGAGCCGGCGGAGGATAACATGGCACATGTTACAACGGCTGTGAAAGCGGAAGAAGGCTGCAACAGATTGAGAAGCCACGGTCATTGTGTCAAACTACATCACCAGTGGAACCTCACTCTGTGAAGACTGTGTGTTGATCAGTTGTGCACTGACCTCCACACATTAAAAAAACCCACACACATGCGTCTTCCAAAGAAAATAAAAAAACAAGCCAACCAAAGTTGGCGATCAGCGAGTGGTGACGAGGGCAGGACTGTGAAATCTGTGACTAGTCACAGACTGGCACATGGGCAGTGGGTACAGGCTCAGTCGTTCTACCTCAAGGTCCGAGGCAGTTGAGTAGTTCGGCAGCTGTATTCGTGACTGAGCAGCCCTTTTGAGGACCCACTCTGCTCACCCCACACGGGGAGGGGGCTAGAAAAGGTGCCCTAAATATAGTCTGCCTCTCTTATCCCTGACTGGACTGCCACGTCCAGTGGGGTCACCACCCTGCGGCCAAAAAAGAAAAATGAACTTCGGTACGTGGAATGTACGGACTTTGATGGACAACAGTGGCAGTGAATGCCCCGAACGCAGAACTGCCATCATTGCAAGGGAGGTGGGACGCTTCAACATCGACATAGCAGCCCTTCAGGAGACCCGGAGAGCAGGAGAGGGACAGCTGAAGGAAGATGCGGGTCAAGAATAGGGCTCCACAGCCACCTACAAACCCACAAAAATAGTCATCAAGGGAGACCATCTTACTTAGGGATCGCCTAAGATGGCCTACTTGTTAGCCAAGAGACCTAAAATAAGGTCCATGGTTCTAGATTATTAAACATGGTTCTTTGTGAGCGAGCAGATGGTGATTACTGGATGGCATATGTTCTGTATCAGAAACTAGAGCTGATATGGTCTAGCCCATGGAATTTTCTGAATCAGCACTCCAAAGAACCAAACCGAATCTAAAGTTGACCAAAAAGTGATTCATAACCCTTTTGGTACTAATGTTGGAGAGGGTTCCCTGGTCAAAATGATCCCTGGTCAAGTGGTCCCTGATCAAAGTGATCCCTGGTCAAAGTAGTCCCTGGACAAAGTGATCCCTGGTCAAAGTGGTTCCTGGTGAAAGGCATCCCTGATCAAAGTGGTCCCTGGTCAAGGTGGTCCCTGGTAAAAGTGGTTCCTGGTCAAAGTGGTCCCTGGTCAAAGTGGTCCCTGGTCAAAGTGGTCCCTGGTCAAAGTGGTCCCTGGTCAAAGTGGTTCCTGGTCAAAGTGGTCCCTGGTCAAAGTGGTCCCTGATCAAAGTGGTCCCTGGTCAAAGTGGTCCCTGGTCAAAGTGGTTCCTGGTCAAAGTGGTCCCTGGTGAAATTGGTCCCTGATCAAAGTGGTCCCTGGTCAAAGTGGTCTCTGGTCAAAGTGGTTCCTGGTCAAGTGATTGCTGGTCAAAGTAGTCCCTGGCCAAAGTGGTCCCTGGTCAAAGTGGTCCCTGGTCAAAGTGGTCCTTGGTCAAAGTGGTCCCTGATCAAAGTGGTTCCTGGTCAAAGTGGTTCCTGGTGAAAGGGGTCCCTGATCAAAGTGGTCCTTGGTCAAACTGGTCCCTGGTCAAAGTGGTTCCTGGTCAAGTGATCGCTGGTCAAAGTGTTACCTGGTCAAAGTGGTCCCTAATCAAATTGGTCTCTGGTCCAAGTGGTCCCTGGTCCAAGTGGTTCCTGGTCAAAGTGATCCCTGGTTCAAGTGGTTCCTGGTCCAAGTGGTTCCTGGTCCAAGTGGTTCCTGGTCAAATAAAGGCTGGGAACCACTGCTCTAAAGACGAGAACACAAAGCAATACCTTCAAATGAAAAGAAGAGATATTCTACCTAAATGTTAATAATTCTTTTATTGTAAGAGCTGTTTAATAGTGAAACAAACTGCCTAACTCTCCAACTTTGGGGATTATTAGAGATGTTAGATGGACAGGTGGTTGGACTAAATGGCCTTTGTGATCCCCTCCAATATTAACATTCTGATTTTTCAAAATGCAGATACAGAATTGACCAACAGCCAGAGGAGCATCAAAGTGTAATCTGATTTATATTTATAAGTCCAGTGAAATTGCACTCACAGCCATGACCTTGGATATTCATATTTACCACCAGACTTAGGTGGGGTACCAAGCATTTGAGTAACATTGAGGAAACTTTAGCCGAGAGAATAGGATTAAAAAAAAATAAAACATCAGAGAATTTTCATCAATGAAAAATGCCATACACTGCGCAGATTGAACACACCTGTGCAGAGGCAGGATCAGGCTAAAGGGATTTAAAAGCCTCCGGCTCTTCGTTGATATGGAGAGGTCGGTCTGAGGTCAGCCCAGGCTTTCCTAGAAGTCGCTAAATCCATTTTCCCAGGACTTCTATCAACAACTCCGGAGGGATCATGCAAAGAAATCCACCAGAGAGGTCTAATAATCAGGACTGAATTCTAAGTTCAAAGAGTCCACATGCGGAAGCCTTTTATGTGGTCAGTGGCCACACGTATCTTGGCCATGGCCATGTTTGAACAGTACACATCTATTTATGCACATGCGCAGGATCACCTGCGTTTGTGTATGTTGATGCGGACTTAGGCACCAGCATAATTTGGCAAAGAAGGCTAAAGATCTTGTAAAACCACAACTCCCAGGTTTCCATTGCACAGAGCAATTCTACAATGTCGATACTCCACACAGTGCTACAATTGTGCAGTAGGAAATGGTTTTGCTGATGTGTTATTCTTCTCTGTAGGTTTGCTCGAGCACTGGGAAACTTTCCATCTTCAGCTGGGTATTACTAGGAAACAAATCTATGAGTGTTTGATAAGCTGCACCCTATGGATAACTGTACCTCCTTCTCCCTGCCTTTCTCCGTCTTCCTTGTTACTAAACTGGTCAAGTGATCGCTGGTCAAAGTAGTCCCTGGTCAAAGTGATCCCTGGTCAAAGTGGTCCCTGGTCCAAGTGGTCCCTGGTCCAAGTGGTCCCTGGTCCAAGTGGTCCCTGGTCAAAGTGGTCCATGGTCAAAGTGGTCCCTGGTCAAGTTGCTCATCTGTTTTCCTTCGGTACCTTCAGTACCTTCAGGAACACGTAACAGTAAGGGCCCTACTGGTACAAAAACCCGCCCACAACAAAAACAAGCTTTTCGGCATCACAATTTAATCTTCCCAGCAAACAAAAGAAAATCCTCATTCCCTGAAATATATTACCCCTCCTCTAGAGTACAGAGTTGAAACAGCTGTAAGGTAGCATTAAGCCCAAAGCAGAAAGGAGTTTGAAGCGTTCCGGAAAAAAAGAGGGTTTTTTTAAGGAAGCCCAGGAAGGATAGCTCCAGAAGGTCATCGCTCTTCATTACCTGGAAGTGGAGAAACCTCCTTAAGATGCCTTGGAAAGAGTGTGTAATGTGGTGTAGGCCCGGGAGAGAAAACACATGGGACAATGCCTGCAGTGCCTCTCCTCTAGAGTAGAAAGAGATTTAAGAAGCCTCCTTTAAATGCCTTGGGAAAAGTGTGTGGTGTGGTGCAGACCCGAGGGAGAAGGCTTGAGTGCCAGTGCTTGGAGCCCCTTCCTCTAGAGTAGAAACAGCTTTAAGAAGCTTCCTTTAAATGCTTGTAAAGAGTGTGTGGCATGATGCAGGCCCGAGAGAGAAAGTATGCACACCAGTTCCTGCAGTGCCTCTCCTCTAGAATAGAAACAGCTTTAAGAAGCCTCCTTTAAATGCCTTGGGAAAAGTGTGTGGTGTGGTGCAGGTCCAAGAGAGAAAGCACACACAGCAGTGCCTGCAGTGCCTGCAGTGCCTCTCCTCTAGAGTAGAAACAGCTTTAAGAAGCCTCCTTTAAATACCTTTTGAAAAAGTGTGTGGCATGGTGCAGGTCCAAGAGAGAAAGCACACACACCAGTGCCTGCAGTGCCTCTCCTCTAGAGTAGAAACCACTTTAAGAAGCCTCCTTTAAATGCTTGTAAAGAGTGTGTGGCATGGTGCAGGCCCAAGAGAGAAAGCATGCACGCCAGTGCTTGGAGCCCCTTCCTCTAGGGTAGAAACAGCTTTAAGAAGCCTCCTTCAAATGCCTTGGAAAGAGTGTGTGGCGTCATGTAGGCCCGGGAGCAAAAGTCATCTCCTCTAGAGTAGAAACAGATAAGACACGTCCTTAAAGTGTGTGCCTGCCTGCAGCACCTCTCCTCTAGAGCAGAAACAACTTAAATGCCAAAAATGTTGGGAAGGGGAGCCTGGGACCCCTCCACCCCCAATAATGGGCTGGATAGAAAACGGATCTTTTGGCACCCCAAATTGATATCTGCCCTCCCAAATTTGGGAGGCTTCTGAAAAACAGATCAGGGCCCCCACCAAAATCCGGGACACTGAAATGGATTGCAGTTTACCCAGAATGCACAAGTCTAATTGTTACCTGTTTTATTTATTTATTTATTTACTTATTTATTTATGACATTTATATGCTGCCCTTCTCACCCCGAAGGCAACTCAGAGGAGCTTTTTGTCATAGAATCATAGAATTGGAAAAGACCCAAGGATCATTCAGTCCAACCCCAATGAACCCTCGGTGGTGCAGTGGGTTAAACCCAAGACTGAAGACCGACAGGTCGCAAGTTGGAATCCAGGGAGAGCGCGGATGAGCTCTATCAGCTCCAGCTCCTCATGTGGGGTCATGAGGGTGATATCGAGCTCTTTTGGGAGGGTCTCCCAGCGGGAGAGATCCCTGAAGACCGCTAAAGGGGTCTTTAAACCTCGGTGAGCAGCCAGCGAAAGCCAATCCAAAGAACGAAAAATATTAAGAATTAATCCCACCGGAGGCTGAAGAGGTTCAGTGACCGAGGCGTTTGTTGCGATTCAGCTGAGATCAGATGCATTGCAGGAATCATTCCTCTGCAAGCATCCAGATACAAAGATTTCAGGCATTTTTATACAGTACAGGACAAAAGAAAGCAGTTTGAAACTCCCGCCGCCCCTTGTCGGCCGGCTTGATGCTGATTGGCTGAGGCTGGAACAGCTGGGAGGAGGCTTGGCGGCCCGCCTCGGCTCTCAGCCAATCAGAACATTCCTGTGCCTCGGGAGGGCCAATGGGCGCCCTCTGCTCGCTTCTGAGTTTGGACCAATCAGGAGCGAGGAGGGCGGGACGGCCGCAGACAAAGGGGAACGATGATGGGATTTGGATTTCCTGCTTGCTGGAATGCAGGCTTTGTCTTGGGCGGGAAAAGGGAGATATTTGGTAAACAAAGAGCTTTCCTGTCCTTGATGGGTCTGGCGAGTGATTTGAATGGGCTAGATCGATATCGGACCACCCGGAGGGTCAACAATATCTTGGTGATTAAATCAATCTTTTCTTTTCCTAGTCTCTGCTGACCCCCTTCCCTTCGCTGGCCTTGCTCCGAGGGCTAGGGTTGGGGATCAGTAGCATTGTCCATGCTGGTGAATCAATCAAGGGTGATTAAGGGAGAGGCTTGAGCTCTTCCCTTTGGGCAGTTCCTGGTCACGCTGCTTTTGTGGAGCAGAGGTCAAGGGGGTGATGGCATAGGGGAATTCATAAGGGTTACATACATATCATAGTCATAAAACACAGGCACCACTAATACACAGGCATCTCATAATATCCCATCCCCAGCGAAAGTTTATTATAATATTGGATCTTTATTATAACGCAAACTGGAGATCTCATAGTCCTTTGGCAAAGGTGCGTGGAAACTGAGGCTGCTTGCATTTCAAGGCAAGCACCAGAAGGAAGTTCCTAAGCCAGGGATGTAGCAAACAGTTCAGTTCATGAAGCAGAGAGTCAATAAGAAAAAGGCAGGAGCCCAGTGATGGGCGCTGGGTTGGGTAGTAGCAACGTCAGAGAGTTCACAAAGAGGAGACAGGAACCCAGTTATGTGCACTGGGTCAGGAAGCAGCAGAATCCATTGTCCGGCCCTTGGCGAACTACAAATACTTGGGAGGGGAGGGGAAAGATGCTCGGCATCAAGGGAAGCCTCCCACAAGGATGATAAAACATCTGGGCGTCCCCTGGGCAATGTCCTTGCAGATGGCCAATTCTCTCACACCAGAAGTGACTTGCAGTTTTTCAAGTTTCTCCTGACATGACAAAAAAAAAAACAACAACCATTCTTCAATGCAAAACAACATAATCAAAGCACCCCCAGAGAAGATATTTCAGCTGAGTTTGAACTATGACCAGTTTCTGAAAGCACTGTTATGGAGGTCAGTTTCTTTTCCTCGCCTGAGAACTAGAGGATTCAGGAGTGTCGTGAACAGAGACCAAAATAAGGGCATTGCCCCCCACCAAATAACAATTCTGCCCTGCTCAATGGAAGTTTCTTTCTGTTCTCAAATGTTGCAGAGACAGAGGCATTCAAGATGGTTCACTTCTCAAACTCGTCTATTTGTGCCCACCTTTCCTAAATCCCTTCGTTGGCCCTTTTCTTTATGTGCCTGAACTGTATTTCTGAATGCTCGACTGAAGCTTGAAGTGACTGCAATGCTAGAAATCTGGGGACAGAAGGAGCCTTTCATGGGGGCATCACAGGAGAACAATCGAAGAGACATCGGCATCGCTGGGGGCTTTGCTCATTTGTACCTTATGGTCGATCTCCATTGGATTTTGCCTGGATGCCAACATTTCCCCTGCCTTTTTCTTTTCTTTTCCTTCCCTCTACCCACCCAAGACAAGAAAATAGGAAAACAAAAGCCAGAACTGCATGTCGTGACCCAATACAAACAGAGAAGGGTGTGTAATGCACGGCCCTTTCCCCTCGTTTTCTTAGCTTGGTGCCCTTATAAAGATTGGATTTAATAAAAACTGACGTCAGTGGAGTCAGGAAATGCGGAGCTGGAATATAGGGCACAACAATTCAAAGTTTTGTCTCAAAAGGAACTTTGAAAAAAGAAATCCACTCGCTTGTGTTTTTGAAGAGAATTTAGCACTGCTGGCGGTGACATATGAGACACTCGAGGTCTCCTTAGAAAAAAGTTCAGATTTCCATCCAGCTGTGACATTCACATCATTGGCACAGTCTAAGCACACAGGCTGCTGGCCTATTCCCGGAAAAGTGGGGAGAAATGGCCATGTAGGGGCTAGATAGATTGATGTAGTCCAGGGACAAGGACTGCAGGTCCCGTGTTGCCATATTGTCACCTAAAATCACTGGGAAATGGAGGGTCTGCAGAGGAACATATTCAAATCTCACCTTGCCATGAAGTTGGCCAAATTAATGTTATGCATTTGCTGTCTCTCAGCCTGACCAACCACACACGATTGGGAAGAATGAAAGGACATTCTTGGAAGACCTTCTTGGGCAAATGTCCTGCTACAAAACAGGAGCTTTTTTGTTGAGTTCCAGGGCCAGAGAAGCAGATGGCGGAAACAGAAGAACGGCCTGCCTCAGGGGAGCGTGCTTGCTCCATCCATGTTCAACATCTACACAAATGATCAGCCACTGCCAGAAGGGACAGAGAGTTTCATCTATGCTGATGATAGTGCCATTACCGCTCAAGCAGGGAGCTTTGAGATGGTAGAACAGAAACTTTCCAAAGCTCTAGGTGCTCTTACTGCCTATTACAGGGAAAGCCAGCTGATCCCCAACCCATCTAAAACACAGATATGTGCCTTTCATCTCAAGAACAGAGAAGCATCCCAAGCTCTGAAGATTACCTGGGAAGGAATCCCATTGGAGCATTGCAGCGCACCCAAATACTTGGGAGTCACTCTGGACCGTGCTCTTACCTACAAGAAGCACTGCCTGAACATCAAGTAAAAAAGTGGGTGCTAGAAACAATATCATACGAAAGCTGACTGGCACAACCTGGGGATCACAACCAGACACAGTGAAGACATCTGCCCTTGCACTGTGCTACTCTGCTGTTGAGTATGCATGCCCAGTGTGGAACATATCTCACCACACTAAAACAGTGGATGTGGCTCTTAATGAGACATTCCGCATTATCACGGGGTGTCTGCACCCTACACCACTGGAGAAATTACACTGTCTAGCCGGTATCGCACCACCTGACATCCGCCGGGAAGTAGCAGCCAATAGTGGAAGGACCAAAGCAGAGACATCTCCAGCTCATCCCCCGTTTGGATATCAGCCAGAACGTCAACGACTTAAATTCAAACATAGTTTTCTTAGATCTACAGAAACACTTGCTCGAACACCTCAGCAAACAAGAGTCCAAAAGTGGCAGGTTCAAACCCAGAACCTCAATCAATGGCTGATACCAAATGAAAAACTCCCCCCTGGGCACACAGAAGACTGGACGACTTGGAAGGTGCTGAACAGACTGCGCTCTGGCACCACGAGATGCAGAGCCAACCTTCAGAAATGGGGCTACAAAGTGGAATCCTCGACATGCGAGTGCGGAGAGGAGCAAACCACTGACCACCTGCTGCAATGCACCCTGAGCCCATCCACATGCACAATGGAGGACCTTCTTGCGGCAACACCAGAGGCACTCCAAGTGGCCAGATACTGGTCAAAAGACATTTAATCAACTTCCAAACTCACACATTTTGTATTTTCTCTGTTTGTTTGCTTTGTTCTTTTAGAAATTTAATATAATAGACTGGCTGCCCTGACACGAGAAATAAATAAATAAATTGTTGTGCCATGGTGGGTTAAACCGTTGTTCTGCTGAACCGCTGACTTAAAGGTTGGCAGTTTGAATCTGTGAGACGTGGTGAGACGTGGAACTGGAGCTCCCATCTGTCAGCTCCAGTTCCTGCCAACCTAGCAGTTCAAAAACATGCAAATGTGAGTAGATAAATAGGTACCGCTTCGGCGGGAAAAGGCAAAGAGATGCTCCAAGCAATCTTTCCAGCCACACAACCTGGAGGTGACAACGCAAGCTCCTTGGCTGGAGGAAAGCACCTTCCTAGAGCCAGAGATGAGCACTGCCTCCAGAAGCCGGAAATGAAATGTGTTTGTGAGTCTCATTGTATGTGGTCGTAAAAGCAATGAATGTTTGCCAATGTATGTAAATGCTGTAATCTGCTCTGAGTCCCATGGGGGAGAAGGGAGGAATATAAATAAAGTGTATTATTATTATTGTTGTTGTTGTTGTTATCATCATCATCATCATCATTATTTGAAACACAACAAGATTAGTCCACAGCAGACACTCTGCTGGCTGTTGTATTGGATCACACGTCGGACACTTCCCAAGTGTCTAGGACTGTGTGATGTATCGGCAAATAATGCATGCAGATCCCAGTAAGGTGGCCTTTTGCAGCTGGCAGATGGCAATTTTGTCCCTAAACGACCCCGGCCCAGTTTACCCAGTTTACTGATTCCCCCCTATGAACCATCAAGGTTGTTAAGATCTTCTGGAGGGGCCCTGTTCTCAGTCCCACCACCTTCGCAATCGCGTCTGGTGGGGACAAGGGACAGGGCCTTCTCGGTGATGGCCCCTCGGCTCTGGAACTCTCTCCCACTGGAGATTAGATCTGCCCCTTCTCTCCTGACTTTCAGAAAGTTGGTGAAATATTGGCTTTGGGATATGGCATTTGATGAGTGAGTCAATAACTCTTGACCACACTGACGGATGGTGATGAATTGTGATTTCATTCTGACGACCTTGCCTTATGTAATTATATGACTGTATTTTAATATATTTTATGGACTAGTGCAGTGATGGGCAACCTTTTGAGCTTGGTGTGTCAATATTTGCCAAAAACCTGAGCATAACTTGGGTGGAGTGTCACTTCAAGAAAAAAACCCCATAATTTTGCAATATTTATAGTTTAAATAAGAAAAATGTATAAAAATGTAGAAAATTGTAGAGCCTTTTACAAATTTAAGGATTGAATTAGATTGGCTCTTATAAGGTGTATTTCTCTGTATGTGGCCACATGTGTCTGTGTGTCATCAAAAATAGCCATGTATGTCAGTGCTGACACGCGTGTCATAGGTTCACCATCACGGGACTAGTGTATTATGAGGTTGTCATGTTTTTATACTATTGTCAATGAATCTTTTGTTGTGAACCGGCTTGAGTCCCTCTTCGGAGATCGAGAAGACCGGGTTATAAAAGCTCTAAATAATAAATAAATAAATAAATTTGTCAGTGCCGATTGTGTTTAAGTGCAGGCCAAGGTCTTTAGGCACTATATAATTATTATTATTATTATTGTTATTGTTATTATTATTTGAAACATCAACTCCGTTGGACCGGCCACGTTGTCTGGATACCCTATCATTGTCTCCCAAAGCAGTTGCTCTACTCCGAACTTAAGAACGGAAAATGGAATGTTGGAGGACAGGAAAAGAGATTGAAAGGTGGGCTCAAAGCCAACCTTAAAAACTCTGGCATAGACACTGAGAACTGGGAAGCCCTGGCCCTTGAGCGCTCCAGCTGGAGGTCAGCTGTGACCAGCAGTGCTGTAGAATTTGAAGAGATCCAAATGGAGGGCAAAAGAGAGAAATGTGCCAAGAGGAAGGCATGTCAAGCCAACCCCGACCAAGAATGCCTTCCACCTGGAAACCAATGCCTTCACTGCGGGAGAAGATGCAGATCAAGAATAGGGCTCCACAGTCACCTACGGACCCACTGCCAGGACACTGATCTTACTCGGACAACGAGGGATCGCCTAAGGTCTCACTTCAGCTTTGAAATTAGGGTATACGTAGCATCCATATATCAATATTTTAACTTATTTAGCCTATATTTCATTTGATTGTGTTTTAATGTTGAAGCATGGTTTGTTTTTGTTTTTTTACTTGCAACAGCCCCATTTAATTTCAAACCACGCTGACTCCTTGTGTAGAGAAAGGCAGGTCGTACATCTTCTCAATCAATCCACCTGCCAGCTTGGTTTCCACTCCCGTTCATTCATTTTTATTCTTTTCCCCATCAACTGTACAAAGGAGCAAGGGTGTGTCCATAAAACATGGCAAGGAAAACATTGGTGACACAACGGGATCAAGATTCGTAATTACCTTTTTCCCAAAAGCACAAAGAAATCCATCACCTTGATTCTTGGTTTCCCATCTGAGTTCACATGGGGAAGAAAATCCTGCTGAGTGGAATGTTTTGATTTAATTCAGTCGTGACGTTTCTTTCTTTCCCCTTCTGTCCATCAAGTGATTTTTGCTACTTTTTCTTTGAATGGTCAGGGATCTTTTGGAAAGGCGAAAGCAGGAAAGGAAGGTGGGAAGGCAATGCATTGGAGGAGAAGGAGTCAGAGAACATCAGGAGCTGATCAGGACAATGCTTTAGCTCAGTGGTTCCCAACCCTTTTTTTTTGGCCAGGGACCACTCTCCAACATCAGTACCTTACTTTAGGCGATCCCTCGTTGTCTGAGTAAGATTGTCCTCCAAGTGCGGTGGTCTGGTAGTGGGTACGTAGGTGACTATGGAGCCCTATTCTTGACCCACATGTTCTCCCACAGTGAGGACATCGGTTTCCAGACCGAAGGTGGTCTCAATTGGGTTTGGCTTGATACACCTCCTTCTTGGCATGTTTCTCTTTTTGCCCTCCATTCGTTCCTCTTCGAATTCTGTAGCACTGCTGGTCACAGCTGACCTCCAGTTAGAACACTCAAGGGCCAGGGCTTCCCAGTTCTTCGTGTCTATGCCACAGTATTTGAACTTGGCTTTAAGCCCTTCTTTAAATCTCTTTTCCTCTCCTCCAATATTCTGCATTCCATTCTTGAGTTCGGAGTAGAGTAATAGAGTGAAGAGGGAGGGGGCATCTTGTCTCCTGTGCTTTACTAATAATATAATATATTGTATTTACATATAATATTTATAATATTATAATATAATACAATATAATACTACTACTAATAATAATACGATATTATAATTATATATTTATATTACATGTAATATTATTAATAATATTACTATATAATGGTATAGTACAATATAGTAATATATAATACTGATATTGTACTATGCTATAGGGGACCATAGGGAAGGCTGAGCGAAGGAAGAGAGATGCTTTTGAGCTGTGGTGTTGGAGGAAAGTTCTGAGAGTGCCTTGGACCACGAGAAGATCCAACCAGTCCATCCTCCAGGAAATAAAGCCCGGCTGCTCATTGGAGGGAAGAATAGTAGAGGCCAAAATGAAGTACTTTGGCCACATCATGAGAAGACAGCAAAGCCTGGAGAAGACAATTATGCTGGGAAAAGGGAAGGAAAAGGGAAGAGGGCTGACCAAGAGTAAGATGGATGGGAGGAACAGGGGCGGCTCGTCCATTACGCGAAGTAAGCAGTCGCAGAACACTTTTTTTGCCAGGGGCGCAGAGGCGCCTCTGTAAATGCCCCTCGACTGCCACTTGAGGAGCGCCCCCTCAGCTCACAACAGCCCTAGCAGTCCGGGGGGAGCCTCGACTTTCTTGCCTCGCTGCCGGGCGATCCTCTTCCCAAAGGGGCCAGGCCCTTGAGCCTCGCCTAGCCCCTCTCGTTCCTGCTCCACCTGGCCACCGGGTGTGCGAGCAGAGCCGGCGCTCAATCGTTCTCCGCGTTTGATCCCTTCCCCATGACTGGCCCCCTTTCCCGATCTCCCAGTGCTCCACCCGCCTCCTCTCCTCTCCCCAATCCGCGGGTGGGCCAAGGGGTGGAGCCACCACGCCTGGCCCGCTTTGGGTCCAGAGGCGTGTCTGAAGACCCCAGTGTGCGCACCAAAAGTTGCCTCTTCTCCTGACTTTCTCTTCAGCCATTGGGACCAAGAGAGAGAGAGAGAGAGAGAGAGAAAGAGAGAGCCCCTCCGGCTGGAGGTATCTCCCACCTCCGCTCCCTCCTTTGTTTTTGCGCCTACCTTCAGGAAAGGTGGGCATCTCCACCTCTCTCTCTCTCTCTCTCGGTCCCAACGGCTGAGGAGAAAGTCAGGAGAAGAGGTGACTTTTGGTGCACACGCCGGGGTCTTCAGGCACGCCTCCGGACCCAAAGCGGGCCAGGCAAGGGAGCAAGTGCGGCAAGTGTAGTTACTGGGATTTATAGTTCACCTACAATCAAAGAGCATTCTGAACCCCACCAATGATGGAATTGAACCAAATATGGCACACAGAACTCCCATGACAAACAGAAAATATATATCAAAGATTGGTTGGGGCGGGGGGTACCAAAATACTGTTTGCTTACCATTGAAAATTACCTAGGGCCGCCTCTGGGGAGGACAATAGCTTTATAAACAAGCACCTTGGTATCCCTACGGATGTCGCTGTCCTCAAACACTCTCTGGTTCATTAGTACCAACAGGATTCCAAATCAATTTTGGCAAACTTTAGATTCGGTTTAGTTTATTCAGATTCTGGTCAAGCAAGGGGCAGGAATGATCAACAAAGTTGCCAACGTTGCAGTTCCTCGCAGGCCAACACAATGAGAGCCACGAAGGATGAGGTAGCTGAGACTCCAGAGTGTTCCGGAAGCCTTTCCACAAGTCTTTAAATGTTATTTATCAGAGTGTCAAATGGGCATGTGGCCCAGGTTGAAACGCACAGGCTGTTGAGCTTGCTAAAAACCAGACAGATCATCCAAATATGTTAATTAAAGGCAACTGTATTTTGCAGGGAGTCCCATGCCAAGTTCAGGCTGGGAGCTGAAAAGAGCTTCATTTCTACCAATATTTCCTATTTAATAATTTGAAGGTGTGGAGACGTTTCAACCCTGATGACAATGATCACCTTTCAAGGGAGTTCTGCAGCAAATGACTGTGCTTATTTCCGTGATGGCTTCAAAAAAACTTGTTCATCATTGACAGAAATGTATCCAATTGTCTGGTGATGATGTCAAAAAGTGAATAGTTAAATATCACATTCTAAGGATTATTTCTGCATTTGATTTATTAAAATATTCCCATCCAAATCCAAGTAACAAAGGTGGAGGCATTATTTTTCATTCAACCCTCTAGAAATAAAAAAGCAAATTTTATAGACTTATCCATGAGTCACTGCGAATCCAGTGCCTTGACTTTTACATAGTGAGAGATTACTCCATCCAAGGAAGCATCAACCCCTGCTCCTCTCCATGCTGTGGTGCTGCTTTTGACCTTTTTGTATGCCTGAAGGGGGAAATAATGGCAACCTTGGTGCTTTTCCCTCTCTGTGGAATGACTCTTGACTTATCCAGGGGATATATCAAAATCCATAACGTTAGCCCCAAAACCTGCCCTCAACTTATACATGAGATACATAAAGAGTTCCAAAGTCGGGGGGCCACAGAAGAGAAGGCGCTCTCTCTTGTGCCCACCCTTGTGAAATTGGTAAGGGTGAAAGGAGGACCTCCCCTGAGGAACGAAGGGCCCAGGTTGGTACATGGAGCGAGATACGGCCACGATGGTAGGCGGGTCCCAAACCGTTTAGGGCTTTATAGGTGATAACCTGTACCTTGAATTGGGACCGGAAAATAAACAGCAGCCAATGGAGCTCCTTAAACAGGGGAGTTGACCATTCCTTGTAGGTTGCACCAGTTAATAATCTGGCTGCCGAACGTTGGACAAGTTGTAGTTTCGAGGCTGTCTTCAAGGGCAGCCCCACATAGACAGCATTACAGTAATCCAGTCTAGAGGTAACTAAGGCATACTTACTTAGGCGATCCCTCGTTCTCCGAGGATGATTGTCTTCCAATATTATTGTGGGTCTGTATGTGGCTGTGGAGCCCTATTCTTGCTCTGCATCTTCTTTCGCAGTGAGGGCATTGGTTTCCAGGTGGAAGGCGGTCTCGGTTGGGGTTGGCTTGACGCGCCTTCCTCTTGGCATGCTTCTCCTTTCGCCCTCCATTCGTGCCTCCTCAAATTCTGCAGCACTGCTGGTCACAGCTGACCTCCAGCTGGAGTGGTCAAGGGCCAGGGCTTCCCAGTTCTCAGTGTCTATGCAAGAGTATTTAAGGTTGGCTTTGAGCCCATCTTTAAATCTCTTTTTCTGTCCACCAACATTCCATTTTCCATTCTTGAGTTCGGAGTAGAGCAACTGCTTTGGGAGACAGTGGTCGGGCATCCGGACAAAGTGGCCGGTCCAGCGGAGTTGATGGCGGAGGAGCATCGCTTCAATGCTGGTGGTCTTTGCTTCTTCCAGCATGCTGACATTTTTCCGCTTGTCTTCCCAAGAGATTTGCAGAATTTTCCAGAGGCAGCGCTGATGGAATTGTTCCAGGAGTTGCATGTGACGTCTGTAGACAGTCCACGTCTCACAGGCGTATAGCAGGGTAGGGAGGACAATCGCTCTATAAACAAGCACCTTGGTATCCCTACGGATGTCCCGGTCCTCAAACACTCTCTGCTTCGTTCGGAAAAATGCTGCACTCGCAGAGCTCAGGCGGCGTTGTATTTCGGTGTCGATGTTGACTTTGGTGGAAAGGGGGCTGCCAAAGTAGCGGAAATGGTCAACATTTTCCAATGTTACACCATTAAGCTGTATCTTTGGCATTGGAGAGGGGTTGGCTGGTGACTGCTGGAAGAGCACCTTGGTTTTTTCGATGTTCAATGACAGGCCGAGCTTCTCGTATGCTTCTGCAGAGGTGTTTAGAGTGGCTTGTAGATCTTCTTCTGAATGCGCACAGACGACTAACTAAGGCATGGATCACCATAGTCAAGTCAAGTTTACCCAGATTGCACAAGCCTAGAAGGCAGTACAGTGCTTGGCAGCATCTTCTAAATCAAAGTGACATAGCAGTGTAGTAATTGTAGTGAAAGGCTTATTGATTGGGGTGAGAAAATAAGACCTAGCTGATAAATGGTGAAAATTAAAGGGCCCGGGTTGGTACGTGGAGCGAGATATGGTGACGATGGTAGGCGGGTCCCAAACCGTTTAGGGCTTTATAGGTGATAACCTGTACCTTGAATTGGGACTGGAAAATAAATGGCAGCCAATGGAGCTCCTTAAACAGGGAGTTGACCATTCCTTGTAGGTTGCACCAGTTATTCCGATTCGAAGCCTTATAAACAGCCTATGCAGAAGAACATGAGGAAGTACTTCCTGACTGTGAGAGCCGTTCAGCAGTGGAACTCTCTGCCCCGGAGTGTGGTGGAGGCTCCTTCTTTGGAAGCTTTTAAACAGAGGCTGGATGGCCATCTGTCAGGGGTGATTTGAATGCAATATTCCTGCTTCTTGGCAGGGGGTTGGACTGGATGGCCCATGAGGTCTCTTCCAACTCTTTGATTCTAGGATTCTGTGATTCTATAAGAGTTATTGGAGAAGATCTTGGCAAAGAACAAACTCCTTTTCTTCACAGAGACACTTGCCAGTTTTTCCATTGTGCCTCCAAGGCATCACATTTTTAAATAACCAAACGGATGGTCTGCCAAACAGATTGTGTTGGGGCTGCCCAGTCTCCTCACTCCATCCCATGCAAAGATTTCCCCTTCCAAACTCCCTCATTTGCTTCATGCAAAAACAGGATTGCCTGCAGAGATTTGCTGCCACGGTTTCCATCTATCCTGGTGCGTTTCGGACCCACCTCCACAACCTCTGGACTGTCCACACTATGAATCCGGAGACCTCAGCGGCACCTCTTGATATCCATCTGTTTGTATTTTTTCCCCTTCCTCCTTGAAAGCAACGTTCCCAAACTCTCCTGTAAGTTATTAGAGAGCTTTGGATGTCCAGCGACCGCTCTCTCGGTGTGTGTTTTAATTCCAAAGTAAACACTTTCGCCTTGAGAAGCACACAACATAGTAAACTAATTTGACTTGAGCTTAGGCGAATCTTTGGGGCTTTGGGGCGGTTTTGATCTGATCCCAGTAGTGGGAGTCTGGTTTCGGTATTTTGTTTTTGTTTGGGTTTTTCCTCGGGACTCTTTTTTTTCCTGAGATTTGCTCACCAAGGAGGTTTGGAGGCCCCAGCCTGACAAGTTCTGCTTTATGCTACTTGCTTTGCCACCTGCGTCGCTGGAGTCGGATTTGAAAAAAGCCAACTTCCCACCTTCTCCCCCTTTTTTGGTCATTTATTAAAGGAGGAAAATATTGGATTGTGTTGAGTCAGTAAGCAAATGTCTGGGACAGGTCTACCTTCAACATCTCAGTACATCTTCCCCATATAAAACGGGACTGCTGTTCGAAATCTGTTTATCTAATATCTCTCTTTTGGCAACAGATATAGTATTATGATTCCACTTTAGCTGCCAAGATGGGGCAACTTGGAAAGCTTAAGAAATGGGGCAACAAAGTGGAGTCCATGACATGCGAGTGCAGAGAAGAGCAAACCACAGACTACCTACTAGAATGCAGTCTGAGCCTTGCCACATGCACAATGGACGACCTTCTTGCAGCAACACCAAAGAAACCCCAAGTGGCCAGCTACTGGTCAAAGGACATTACTATGAGGGTCGAATGAAAAGTAACGACTCCACCTTCGTTACTTGGGTTTGGATGGGAATATTTTAATAAATCAACCACAGAAATAATCCTTAGAATGTGTTCTTTAATTACTAGGCCTGGGTAACAACGGAAAAAATTGTTTCTAATATCGTTTCGTTTTTAGGGTGCCTCAGCGTTTTGTATTTAAAAATATATCTGAAATTTTCCATAAAAAAAAGTTTGGTATTTACGAAATTTCGTTAATATTTACAAAACGTTTTGTAAAGATGGCGCCCGTGGTTGCGCATGCGCAAAGCATCAACGAAATTTTTTTCCAATATTTTTTCAATATTTTTTTAATTTAATTATTATTTTTTTAATAATAATAAAAAAATATTTGGCAGAAAATGCTTGCCAAAAAGAGCCACAGGGCAAACAGACGGAGCCTCCCCGCTGCTCCCAGCTCCGTCCCACCCTCCTGAGTCCTGCGGGCTCTCTCTCTCTCTTTCTCTCTCCACCAAGAGGAGGGAAAGGAGAAGAAAGAAAAGAGGAAGGGAAAGGAGGGAAGGCAGGCACTCACTCTGGCGGGCCCTCAAGCGCTGCCGCCGAGTCGGGCCCAGCTCCTCCGAAGCACACCCACCGCAAAGGTGAGGAAGGAGGGACGGGGCCGCCTTCCCGCTGAGCAGGGGTCAGGAACCTTCGGCCCTCCAGGTGTGGTGGACTTCAACTCCCACAATTCCTTGAGGCTCGGCATTCGCCCCAAAGGCTTACCTTGGCCTCAAGGAATTGTGGGAGTTGAAGTCCACCACACCTGGAGGGCCGAAGGTTCCCCATGCCTGCCGCTGAGGGTCGCTCGCCCTCTCGCTCGCTTGCTCAGCCGGCGCCTTCCCCGCCCTCTCCTCCTCCTCCTCCTCCTCCTCCTCTTTCAGGCTCTGACTGGCTAAGGAGAGGAGAGAGAGGAGAGCTCCCAGCAAGCATCTAGCCATCTTACGTATTTCCGAAATGGACGGAAATACAAAAATATTTGGCGCATGCTGTTTCGATTTTGAAAATACACTTCCGGGTTTGGAAAAAAGTTTGATATCGTTTCGTATATGGGAAATTAACGGAAAAAAAAACGATATACAAAATTAACGAACGAAACCACCCAGCCCTATTAATTACCATTATTCACTTTTCCACATAATCACCAGACAATTGGATACATTTCTGCCAACAATGAACAAGTTTTCTGAAGCCGTCATGGAAGAAGTTGACACTCTATTTCCTCACCCAGCATCTCACAGTTCTCTCAACATCTTCATCAAAAGCATCATGAGGGTAGTACGTGTGAAAAAGATCTTGGAGTCCTCGTGGACAACAAGTTAAACATGAGCCAACAATGTGATGTGGCGGCAAAAAAAGCCAATGGGATTTTGGACTGCATCAATAGGAGCATAGTGTTGGGGGAATCCTTTGTTGGATCTAAGAAAATCCAACAAATCCTATGTTCAGCAAAGGACAAAAGGGATTCTCTCACCTCTGCAGGAGTTTACCGTATCCCATGCTGCTGTGGTCAAGTCTACATCGGGACACCCAAATGCCGCACCCAAACACGAATCAAGGAACATGAAGGGATTCTTTTCTTATGTCAGTAGAAAAAGGAAAAACAAGGAGGCGATAGGGCCTCTTCGAGGAGAAGATGGGGCAATGCTGACAGGGGATAGGGAAAAGGCAGAACTACTTAATACCTTCTTTGCCTCAGTCTTCTCACAAAAAGAAAGTCATCTTCAACCTCAGCAAGACGGAGTGGATGAGGGATTTGAGGACATCCAACCCCAAATTAGGAAACAAGTCGTCCAGGAATACCTGGCTGCTCTAAATGAGTTCAAGTCCCCAGGGTCAGATCAACTACACCCAAGAGTACTGAAGGAACTAGCGGAAGTCATTTCGGAACCATTGGCAACCATCTTTGAGAGTTCTTGGAGAACGGGAGAAGTTCCAGCAGATTGGAGGAGGGCCAATGTGGTCCCAATCTTCAAGAAGGGAAAAAAGGATGACCCAAACAACTACCGTCCGGTCAGCCTCACGTCAATACCGGGCAAGATTCTGGAAAAGATAGTTAAGGAAGCGGTCTGCAAACACTTAGAAACAAATGCAGTCATCGCTAATAGTCAACATGGATTTATCAAAAACAAGTCATGCCAGACTAATCTGATCTCTTTCTTCGATAGAGCTATAAGCTGGGTAGATGCGGGGAATGCCGTGGATGTAGCGTACCTGGATTTCAGGAAGGCCTTCGACAAGGTCCCCCATGACCTTCTGGCAAGGAAACTACTCCAATGTGGGCTAGGCAAAACTACGGTGAGGTGGATCTGTAATTGGTTAAGTGGACGAACACAGAGAGTGCTCACTAATGCTTCCTCTTCATCTTGGAAAGAAGTGACGAGCGGAGTGCCGCAGGGTTCCGTCCTGGGCCCGGTCCTGTTCAACATCTTTATTAACGACTTAGATGAAGGGCTAGAAGGCATGATCCTCAAGTTTGCAGACGACACCAAATTGGGAGGGATAGCCAATAGTCCAGAGGACAGGAGCAGGATTCAAAACGATCTTGACAGATTAGAGAGATGGGCCAAAACTAACAAAATGAAGTTCAACAGTGACAAATGCAAGATACTCCACTTTGGCAGAAAAAATGAAATGCAAAGATACAGAATGGGGGACAATGCCTGGCTCGAGAGCAGTACGTGTGAAAAAGATCTTGGAGTCCTCGTGGACAACAAGTTAAACATGAGCCAACAATGTGATGTGGCGGCAAAAAAAGCCAATGGGATTTTGGCCTGCATCAATAGGAGCATAGTGTCTAGATCTAAGGAAGTAATGCTACCCCTCTATTCCGCTTTGGTTAGACCACATCTGGAATATTGTGTCCAATTCTGGGCCCCACAATTGAAGAGAGATATTGACAAGCTGGAATGTGTCCAGAGGAGGGTGACTAAAATGATCAAGGGTCTGGAGAACAAGCCCTATGAGGAGTGGCTTAAGGAACTGAGCATGTTTAGCCTGAAGAAGAGAAGGATGAGAGGAGATATGATAGCCATGTATAAATATGTGAGAGGAAGCCACAGGGAGGAGGGAGCAAGCTTGTTTTCTGCTTCCTTGGAGACTAGGACGCGGAACAATGGCTTCAAACTACAAGAGAGGAGATTCCATCTGAACATGAGGAAGAACTTCCTGACTGTGAGAGCCGTTCAGCAGTGGAACTCTCTGCCCCAGAGTGTGGTGGAGTCTTCTTCTTTGGAAGCTTTTAAACAGAGGCTGGATGGCCATCTGTTGGGGGTTATTTGAATGCGATGTTCCTGCTTCTTGGCAGGGGGTTGGACTGGATGGCCCATGAGGTCTCTTCCAACTTAGATTCTATGATTCTATGATTCTATGAAAGGCACTGCAGACTAACTCAATCAGAGAAGTCAGCCATAGCAGAGCAATTGATGAACCAACCTGGACACAGCATATTGTCTGAGAACACAGAAATACTGGACCACTCTCACAACCACCATGCCAGACTACACAGAGAAACCATTGAAATACACAAGCATGTGGACATTTTCAACAGAAAGGAGGAGACCATGAAAATGAACAAAATCTGGCTACCAGTATTAAAAAAACTCTAAAATTAGAACAGCAAAACAAACAAGGACATCTAATCACCTCTCAACAAAAGTTTGCTCCAGGCACTGTCAGGCCATTATATGCTAATCAAGGTGGTCAGTTGAAACATTCACACCTAGCTCCAACAGACAAGAGTCCTTTGTCCCACACTGGTCATTCCACAGATATATAAACCCTTTTTCCTAGTTCCAACAGACCACACTACCTCTGAGGATGCTTGGCATAGATGCAGGTGAAACGTCAGGAGAAAATGCCTCTAGACCATGGCCATATAGCCTGAAAAAACCTACAACAACCCAGTGATTCCAGTCATGAAAGCCTTCGACAATACACTGTGCTTTAATTATGTTCAATTTGTAACAATGAAAATACATCCTGCATATCAGATATTTACATTACAATCAGGCATGTAGCTGGGGGGGGGGGGGGCTCGGGGGGCTTCAGCCACCCCCCAAAATTCTGATGGTGGTTCGCAAAAAGGCCTTACTGGTGCATTACTTAAACTGTTATGTTTATTCATATCATGATCTGATCGCCATGCTCAATATATCCCATATGCATGGGGGTATTGGGGTAATGATACAAAAGGTTTGCTAGGGTAGACCCTCTTTCACTCAGACTCAGCCCCCCCCCCCGAAACTCAGCCCCCCCCCTCCGAAACGAAATCCTGGCTACGGGCCTGATTACAATTCATAACAGTAGCAGCTATGACATAGCAACAAAAATATGGTTGGGGGGGGTCACCACAACATGAGGAACTCTGTTTAGGGGTCACGGCCTTAGAAAGGTTGAGAACCACTGTCGTAAAGTCATATTTGCCTAAAGCAGTGGTTCTCAACCTGGGGGTCGGCACCCCGAGGGGGGTCGCGAGGGGGTGTCAGAGGGGTCGCCAAAGACCATCAGAAAGCACAGTCTTTTCTGTTGGACATGGGGGTTCTATGTGGGAAGTCTGGCCCAATTCTATTGGTGGGGTTCAGAATATTCTTTGATTGTAAGAGAACTATACATCCCAGCAACTACAACTCCCAAATGTCAAGGTCTATTTCCCCCCAAACTCTACTAGTGTTTACATTTGGGCATACTGAGTATTTGTGCCAAGTTTGGTCCTGATCCATCATTGTTTGAGTCCACAGTGCTCTCAGGATGTAGGTGAACTACAACTCCAAATCTCTAGTAGGTCAGTGCCCACCAAACCCTTCTAGTATTTTCTCTTGGTCATGGGAGTTCTGTGTGCCAAGTTTGGTTCAATTCCATCATTGGTGGAGTCCAGAATGCTCTTTGATTGCAGGTGAACTATAAATCCCAGCAACTACAACTCCCAAATGACAAAATCAAACCCCCGAACCCACCAGTATTTGGTCCAGTGAATGAAAATACATCCTGCATATCAGATATGCATATGATGATACATAACAGTTGCAAAATTACAGTTATGAAGTAGCAATGGAGATAATTTTATGGTTGGGGGTCAACACAACATGAGGAACTTTATTAAGGGGTCACGGCATTAGGAAGGTTGAGAACCACTGGCCTAAAGGAAATTCAGTCTGGCAGTGGCTTTAACTGGACAAAGGAAAACCACAGCAGGGTAAAGATATCAGATTTGGCTAATTTTCGGAGTGGTTTCCCCTATTTCGAGCCCCTCCTTATTTTGGTTTGTGAGCATTTCATACGTAATGACGGTGCAGACGAATTATTACTCACGCCATCCTTACTCACCTATTTCTGTGCAGTGGAGTCTGGCAGGGTTATTCACCTTGGTGAGTCATCTGGCTCAGCGTTGTGGTGGAACGAAGGAATGAAAAGGTCCCTTTGACCTTTAAAAATATAGGATCTCCCCCTTTAAAAAATGGTTTTGCTCATCAAATAGTGATAAAAATGTGGAGGAATAAGTGGGAAAGCAAGAGGGGGGGGGTGTGGTTTGTGTGACTGCGTCTTCTGGGTGCTAAAACCACAAAGTGGCATTTAACTAATGCTTAATGTGTCCAGTCTCCCACAACCTTTTTTTTCCCCATGAGTTGCAGAACACAACTCTGCAAAAGAATTATTTTTGTCCTCTCTCAATTCAGATTTCACAAAAGCCGGAGACATGCAGTTTGACCTGCATTATATAGGTCTACATTGACTTTGTAATGCTCTTTGATTGTAGGTTAACTATAAATCACAGTAACTACAATTCCCTAAGATCAGGGTCTATTTTCCCCAAACTCCATCTGAGTTCATATTTGTGCATATGGAATATTCATGCCAAGTTTGGTCCAGATCCATCATTGTTTGAGTCCACAGTGGTCTCTAGATGTAGGTGAACTACAACTCCCAAACTTAAGGTCAATGCCCACTAAACCCTTCTAGTGTTTCTGTTGGTCATGGGAGTCCTGTGTGTCATGTTTGGTTTAATTTCATCATTGGGGGAGTTCAGAATGCTCTTGAATTGTAGGTGAACTATAAATCCCAGTAACTACAACTCCCAAATGTCAAGGTCTACCTCCCACAAACTCCATCTGTGATCATATTTGTGCATATGGAATATTCATGCCAAGTTTGGTCCAGATCCATCACTGTTTGAGTCCACAGTCTTCTCTGGATGCAGGTGAACTACAACTCCCAAACTCAAGGTCAATGCCCACCAATCCCTTCTCTTGTTTTCTGTTGGTCATAGGAGTCCTGTGTGCCATGTTTGGTTCAATTCCATCATTGGGGGAATTCAGAATGCTCTTGGATTGTAGGTGAACTATAAATCCCAGTAACTGCAACTCCCAAATGTCAAGGTCTACTTCCCGCAAACTCCACTTGAGTTCATATTTGTGCATATGGAATATTCATGCCAAGTTTGGTCCAGATCCATCATTGTTTGAGTCCACAGTGGTCTCTGGATGTAGGTGAACTACAACTCCCAAACTCAAGGTCAATGAGTTCATATTTGTGCATATGGAATATTCATGCCAAGTTTGGTCCAGATCCATCATTGTTTGATTCCACAGTCTTCTCTGGATGTAGGGGAACTACAACTCCCAAACTCAAGGTCAATGCCCACTAAACCGTTCTAGTGTTTCTGTTGGTCATGGGGGTCCTGTGTGCCATGTTTGGTTCAATTCCATTATTGGGGGAGTTCAGAATGCTCTTGGATTGTAGGTGAACTATAAATCCCAGTAACTACAACTCCCAAATGTCAAGGTCTACTTCCCGCAAACTCCATCTGAGTTCATATTTGTGCATATGGAATATTCATGCCAAGTCTGGTCCAGATCCATCATTGTTTGAGTCCACAGTCTTCTCTGGATGTAGGTGAATTACAACTCCCAAACTCAAGGTCAATGCCCACCAATCCCTTCTCTTGTTTTCTGTTGGTCATAGGAGTCCTTTGTGCCAAGTTTGGTTCAATTCCATCGTTGGTGGAGTTCAGAATGCTCTTTGACTGTAGGTGAACTATAAATCCCAGCAACTACAGCTCTTAAATGACAAAATCAATTTTTTTTGAGTGAAAGACATACATTGGGTTGTTAGTTGTCTTATGTCCAAATTTGGTGTCAATTCCCCCAGTGGTTTTTGAGTTCTGTGAATACCACAAACGAACATTACATTTTTATTTATAGAGATTATTATTATTATTATTATTATTATTCCAAACTCAAGAATGGAAAACAGAATGTTGGTGGGCAGGAAAAGAGATTGAAAGATGGGCTCAAAGCCAACCTTAAAAACTCTGGTATAGACACCGAGAACTGGGAAGCCCTGGCCCTTGAGCGCTCCAGCTGGAGGTCAGCTGTGACCAGCAGTGCTGCAGAATTTGAAGAGGCACGAATGGAGGGCGAAAGAGAGAATTGTGCCAAGAAGAAGGCGTATCAAGCCAACCCCAACCAAGACCGCCTTCCACCTGGAAACTGCGGAAGAAGATGCAGATCAAGAATCGGGCTCCACAGTCACCTACGGACCCATCAGAACTCTGATCTTGGAAGACTATCCTACTCGGACAACGAGGGATCGCCTAAGTCAGTGGTTCTCAACCTTCCTCATGCTGTGACCCCGTAACACAATTCTGCATGTTGTGGTGACCCCCAACCATAAAATTATTTTTCTTCCTACTTCATAACTGTCATTTTGCTACTGTTATGAATCATAATATAAATATCTGATATGCAGGATGAATTCTATGTCACTGGACCAAATTTGGCACAAATACCTGAACGCTCAAATTGGAATACTGGTGCGGTTGGGGGGGTTGCTTTTGTCATTTGGGAGTTGTAGTTGCTGGGATTTATAGTTCACCTGCAATTAAAGAACATTCTGAACTCCACCAGTGATAGAATTGGGCCAAACTTGACACACAGAATTCCCATGACCAACAGAAAATACTGGAAGGGCTTGGTGGGCATTGACCTTGAGTTTTGGAGTTGTACTACATCCAGAGAGCGCTGTGCATTCAAACAATGATGGATCTGGACCAAATACTCATTATTTTGGCACGAATACTCAATATGCCCAAATGTGAACACTGGTGGAGTTTGGGGAAAATAGATCTTGACATTTGGGAGTTGTAGTTGCTGGGATTTATAGTTCACCTACAATCAAAGAGCATTCTGAACCCCTCCAATGACAGAATTGGGCCAAACTTCTCACAAAGAACCCCCATGACCAACAGAAAATACTGTGTTTTCTGGTGGTCTTTAGTGACCCCTCTGATACTCCCGCATGACCCCTTCAGGGGTCCCGACCCCCAGGTTGAGAACCACTGGCATAAGTAAAGTAAGTAATAAAAACAGATGATAGGAGTACTATCCAGATAAACAAGTTGTCTGCTTTCTTCACTGCCAACACAAGATTTGCACAAATATGGTTCACATTTGCAACTGGGACAGCCAAGGCCATTCATCCCGCCTCTCTCCGTACAATTGGTGCAGGAGGGTTGCTCGGAGGAGGTCACCAAGAGTGCTCTCATCCGACATTCCAGTCTTCCCCAAAGGATTCTTTACAATGACCTGCAATCGCAGGGCTAGCCAGCATCGCTTCCCAGTTGGCCTATAATCACCGGGGGATACCCCACATTCCTTCAGATATTTATAGCATTGGATTACTGTCACTATGTGCTTCTTATGAGATCATTGTAATATTGCACGGTCCATGGGGAGGACTCAATAATAGCAATTTTCCTCTCCAAGAAAAGGGTCTAAACTTTTGCTTGTTTTTCTCTCGCCGCTCATGACCCACCTCAAGGGTTTCCTTTTACATTCCAGCACAGCCACTTCTAATACTTTTGACTCCATTCGGATACATCTGAGCAGGCAATGCACTCCAAACTGGAATATAGTGACATGTAAGGACAGCAATAGCTTTTCCCTCATCTAAAAGAGGAAGTATTTATTATTTACTAGCTGTACCCTGCCACGCGTTGCTGTGGCCCATTGTGGAGAAATGGGAAAGAAAGAAAAGAGGAAGAGCTGGTTTCTAAGCTATCAATACACAACGAAAGTGGCAAAGTGTCAACCTAATACTGGCCCATTTCAGTCCCCTCGAGGCCAAAGGGTTATATGGATGTGTGGAAGGGCCACACATTTGGGAGTTGTAGTTGCTGGGATTTATAGTTCACCTACAATCAAAGAGCATTTTGAATTCCACCAATGATAAAATTGAACCAAACTTGGCACACAGAACCCCCATGACCAACAGAAAGTACTGGAAGGATTCCATATAACCCAGTTCCAAGTTATTATATAGGTATTGTTGTCATTATAGACATATAGATATTATTATAGGCATAGAGATATTATTATTATAGATACAAATATTATTATTAAAGCTATATAGGAGCTCCCAGTGGTGCAGTGGGTTAAAGCACTGAGCTGCTGAGCTTGTTGATCGAAAGGTCGCAGGTTCGATTCCGGGGAGCGGCGTGAGCTTCTGCTGTCAGCCCTAGCTTCTGCCCACCTAGCAGTTCGAAAACATGCAAATGTGAGTAGATCAATAGGTACCACTCAGGTGGGAAGGTAACGGTGCTCCATGCAGTCATGCCGGCCACATGACCTTGGAGGTGTCTATGGACAACGCTGGCTCTTCGGTTAGAAATGGAGATGAGCACCACACCCCAAAATCAGACATGACTGGACTTAATGTCAGGGGACTACCTTTACCTTTTACTATATAGGTATTAGTATTATAGATGTTATTTATTTATGAATTTCATATCAAAAGCATTGCATAAATTAGTATAAAACTGATAAAAAATAGGAGCGTAGGGCTCAACATCTTTCGAGCAAAAACAGGCAACAGATGTATGGATATTATTACAGACCTATAGATATTATTATAGACATATAGATGTTATTATTTTTATTGTTATTTTTATAGATATTATATAGCTATTATTATTATTATTATAGAGGTATACATATTATTATACTTTATATAAATATTATTATTATAGACATAGATATTATAGGCATATAGGTATTATTGTTATAAATGTACAGATATTTTTGACAGACAGATATTATAATTATAGACATATGAATATTATTATAGACATGTAGATATTATTATAGGCATATAGACATTATTACAGACATATAGATATTATGATAGAAATGTAGATATTATTGTTAGACATATAGATATCATAGACATATATATTATTATAGATTGATAGATATTATTATGATAGATATATAGATATTATGCTATAAAGTAAAAATGGATGGCCATCATTTGGGATTGTGAGTGGAGAACATAAATTGGGTTGTTAGGTGTATCGTGTCCAAATTTGGTGTCAATTCCCCCAGTGGTTTTTGAGTTCTGATGGTATCACAAACGGACATTACATTTTTATTTATATAGATTTACAATATTTATACCCCACCCTTCTCATCCTGAGGGGGACTCGGAGCACACTATAGAATCATAGAGTTGGAAGAGACCTCATGGGCCATCCAGTCCAACCCCATTCCGCCAAGAAGCAGGAAAATTGCTTTCAAAGCACCCCCGACAGATGGCCATCCAGCCTCTGTTTAAAAGCTTCCAAAGAAGGAGTCTCTACAACACTCCAGGGCAGAGAGTTCCACAATTCCACAAATGTCAGCGTGCTAGAAGAAGCAAAGACCCACCAGCATTGAAGCGGTGGTCCTCCGCCATCACTTCCGTTGGACCGGCCATGTTGTCTAGATGCCCGACCACCGTCTCCCACATATTAATTTATGGATGCTACATACACCTTGATTTCAAAGCAGGACTGAGGGAGTTGTGGCCTCCAGACACTGTTGAAATCAGTTACTGATAGGAACTGAAATTCAACATTATCTGGAGGGCTACAACTTCATCGCCATCGATTTTCCCAGCCCTGGTTGAGACATTCTTCTACTTGTACTAGAATCCTAGAGTTGGAAGAGACCTCATGGGCCACCCAGTCCAACCCCATTCTGCCAAGAAGCAGGAAAGTTGCACTCAAAGCACCCCCGACAGATGGCCATCCAGCCTCTGTTTAAAAGCTTCCAAAAAAGGAGTCTCTACAACACTCCAGGGCAGAGTTCCACAATTCCACAAATGTCAGTGTGCTAGAAGAAGCAAAGACCCACCAGCACTGAAGCGGTGGTCCTCCGCCATCAACTCCGCTGGACCGGCCACGTTGCCTGGATGCCCGACCACCGTTTCCCAAATATTAATTTATGGATGTTACATGCACCCTGATTTCAAAACGGAAGTGAAACCAGGACTGAGGGAGTTGTGTGCTGTCCACCCAGACGCTATAAAAAATAAAACTGTGACGTGCTTCTCTCTATGTCTGAGTGAACTGCGGGTGTCTTTCTTGAGAAGCTTGAGATATTCAGCAACTGAGGCTATTACTGGTTTTAAACATCAAAAAGGATATTTATTTATACAAAGTCCTTGCAGACTTGGCACAGTTCATCAAAGTTGCAAACAAACAGTCAATATATGAAACCACAGAGATATTCTTTCTTTTCTTCAGTTACAGAGGTAACCTTTTCTCCAGATGGCAGATAATATTCTGGAATCTTTACACCCTAACCCTAAGCTGTTGTGGTTAGAAAAAAGCAAGTTTTTTCCCTATCTATAACTTAAAGTTAGTTCTGGAGGCAAAGCAGTGAAGACTTTCTCTCTATAACTATATAACTCAATCTTCTCAATTAAGCTTATCTAACTATAATATCTCAATATAGCTCAATACACAATATATAATGTATAATATACTATCTATAGCTTAATATAACTTACTCAATTTGGCTTAATACTTATCTATAATGTATAGTTTTTGCAATGGTTTTCCCAGAGTTATCTGCCTAACCATCAGCACGTCTGAAGTCTTTCCTCTAAACTAAAAGGGCAGGGGAGATTCCAAAATGGAGATCTCTTCCCTGGGAGAAAAGGCGGTCCCTAGACCCAAAGAGATACCTTTCTGAACCAATAGCGGCAAATGAGGCCTGCAGACTGGCTTTCAGGGCTCTTGCAAAGCTGCAGCAGCCCTGGGAGAAAATGCAAGAGGGAGCAACCTCAAGCAACTGTAAAGTAAGGCAAATCAGGCTCCTGGGAGACAGAACAAGTTGTGGCCTCCAGACATTGTTGAAATCAGTTACTGATAGGAACTGAAATTCAATATTATCTGGAGGGCTACAACTTCATCACCATCGATTTTCCCAGCCCTGGTTGAGACATTCTTCTACTTGTACTAGAATCCTAGAGTTGGAAGAGACCTCATGGGCCATCCAGTCCAACCCCATTCTGCCAAGAAGCAGGAAAATTGCTTTCAAAGCACCCCCGACAGATGGCCATCCAGCCTCTGTTTAAAAGCTTCCAAAGACGGAGCCTCCACCACACTGCGAGGCAGAGAGTTCCACTGTTGAAAGGCTCTGACAGTCAGGAAGTTCTTCCTAATATTCAGATGGAATCTCCTCTCTTGTAGTTTGAAGCCATTGTTCTGTCAGAGATTTGTGATCCCCAGTGGAAGTAATGCTAGATCAAGCAGACACTGAGTTGCAAAATAAGGACTCTGCAGGCTTTGAGTTACAAAAGAAACTAAGTTTACTAAGTACATACAACAGACACGTCTTTCTACAGCAAGCTACAATTCAGGAAGAACAAAGAACTAGTCAAAACCGAAAGCCTCTGCACATCTGCTTATCTTCTCTTGCTGAGACTGGCAACTCCCTTCTGTTCTCAGCAAGAACAAACCTTATCTTACTTTCTCAAGTTCACTTAATCACAGCCTCAAAGTATAAACACTTCTGCATGGCATTTTCAATTGACAGTGGCAACCATCTTGGCAATACATAGAAGCACATTGAAAAACGCATACAGAAAGAGCGCCTGCTCCCTCCTCCCTATGACTTCCTCTCACATATTTATACATGGCTATTGTGTCTCCTCTCAGCCTTCTCTTCTTCAGGCTAAACATGCCCAACTCTTTAAGCTGCTCCTCATAGGGCTTGTTCTCCAGACCCTTGATCATTTTAGTCTCCCTCCTCTGGACACATTCCAGCTTGTCAACATCTCACTTCAATTGTGGTGCCCAGAATTGGACACAATATTCCAGGTGTGGTCTAACCAAGGCGGAATAGAGCATGGGGAGCATGACTTCCCTATATCTAGACACTAGACTCCTATTGATGCAGGCCAAAATCCCATTGGCTTTTTTTGCTGCCGCATCACATTGTTGGTTCATGTTTAACTTGTTGTCCACGGAGACTCCAAGATCTTTTTCACACGTACCGCTCTCAAGCCAGGCATTGTCCCCCATTCTGTATCTGCCTAAGTGGAGTATCTTGCATTTGTCACTGTTGAACTTCATTGTGTTGGTTTTGGTCCATCTCTCCAATCTGTCAAGATCGTTTTGAATTCTGCTCGTCTTCTGGAGTATTTGCTCTCCCTCCCAATTTGATGTCGTCTGTAAACTTCATGATCCTGCCTTCTAACCCTTCATCTAAGTCATTAATAAAGATGTTGAACAGGACCGGGCCCAGGATGGAACCCAGCAGCACTCCACTCGTTGCTTCTTTCCAGGATGAAGAGGAAGCATTGGGGAGAATCACCCTCTGGGTTCATCTGCTTAACCTAACAGAAAACACATACCGCAAACATTCAATGCGGATTATACAATTAACATTGAGATAGGAGGCTTTGAAAGCACCAAGAAAACACTCAGCTTCATCCTATTTGATGGTCTGAAAATCTCTTTACTTTTTTGTTGACTCCCTTTTTCTCTTTTCCCCTCCTTGACCTGCCATTTGAAAACACTGATTCTAATAATATACCTCAACTGGCCGTGCCTACAAATATTTCTTCCGTAGTTTCTTTTTCTAGTTTGTATCAACATTTCCTCAGACAAACGGTTCTGTCACCAACCTCTCCATAAAGGTTTCTGTCAAGCCACCGAGTTGCATGCTCTGCAAACCAAAACCCTTTGGGAAAGGCTGAAAAAGGATAACCTTCTCCAAGAAATAAAATAAAGTAAAGCATGCCTTGACAGCTCCGTCTTGGGTAATGGTTCTCTGGAGGTTCCCATGGAGCAGCGTTTCTCAAACTGGGGGGTCAGGACCCCAAGGGGGGTCATGAGGGGGTGTCAGAGGGGTCACCAAAGACCACCCGAAAACATAGTATTTTCTGTTGGTCATGGAAGTTCTGTGTGGGGAGTTAGGCCCAATTCTGTCATTGGTGGGGTTCAGAATGCTCTTTGATTGTAGCTGAACTATAAATCCCAGCAACTACAACTCCCAAATGTCAAGGTCTATTTTCCCCAAATGCCACCAGTGTTCACATTTGGGGATATTGAGTATCCGTGCCAAGTTTAGTCCAGATCCATCATTGTTTAAGTGCACAGTGCTCTCTGGATGTAGATGAACTACAACTCCAAAACTCAAGGTCAATGCCCACCAAACCCTTCCACAGTACTTTCTGTTGATCATGGGAGTTCTGTGTGCCAAGTTTGGTTCAATTTTATCGTTGGGGGAGTTGTGCCAAGTTTGGTCCAGAACTATCATTGTTTGAGTCCACAGTGCTCTCTAGATGTAGCTAAACTACAACTCCATAACTTAAGGTCAATGCCTATCGAATCTTTCCAGTACTTTCTGTTGGTCATGGGAGTTCTCTTTGGTTCAATTTTATCATTGGTGGAATTCAAAATGCTCTTTGAATGTAGGTGACCTATAAATCCCAGCAACTACAACTCCCAAATGTCAAGGTCTATTTTCCCCAAACTCCACTAGTGTTTACATGTGGGCATGCTGAATATTAAGAATGCTCTTTGATTGTAGGTGAACTGTAAATCCCAGCAACTACAACTCCCAAATGTCTATATTCCACCAAACTCCACCAGTGTTCACATTTGGCATATTGATTATTTGTGCCAAGTTTGGTCCAGATCCATTGTTGTTTGAGTCCACAGTGCTCTTTGGATGTAAGTGAACTACATCTCCAAAACTCAAGGTCAATGCCCACCAAACCCTTTCAGTACTTTCTGTTGGTCATGGGAGTTTTGTGTGCCAAGTTTGGTTCAATTTTATCATTGGTGAAGTTCAAAATGCTCTTTGATTGTTGGTGAAATATAAATCCCAGCAACTACAACTCCCAGATGTCAAAGTCTATCTTCCCCAAACTCCCCCAGTGTTCACATCTGGGCATACTGAATATTAAGAATGCTCTTTGATTGTAGGCGAACTATAAATCCCAGAAACAATAACTCCCAAATGTCTATTTTCCACCAAACTCCACCAGTGTTCACATTTGGGCATATTGAGTATTTGTGCCAAGTTTGGACCAGATCCATCATTGTTTGAGTCCACAGTGCTCTTTGGATGTAAGTGAACTACATCTCCAAAACTCAAGGTCAATGCCCACCAAACCCTTCCAATACTTTTTGTTGGTCATCGGAGTTCTGTGTGCCAAGTTTGCTTCAATTTTTACATTGGTGGAATTCAAAATGCTCTTTGATTGTAGGTGAACTATAAATCCAAGCAACTACAACTCCCAAATGACAAAAGCAATCATCCCCAACCTCATCAGTATTCACATTTGTGTGTATCAGGTATTTGTGCCAAATTTGGTCCAGTGAATGGTAATACATCGTGCATATCCGATATTTGCATGACAATTCATAACAGTAGCAAGTTACAGTTGTGAAGTAGCAACAAAAACAATGTTCTGGTTGGGGGTCACCATGAAGTCAATACAGACTTTAGGAGGGTCTCCCCAGTAAGAGAGACCCCTGGGACCGCACCAAAGAGGGTCTATGACCTTGGCGAGCCGTCAGAGAAGCCTGATTCCAGCAATTTTATTAATAATTGAAATGAGACTCTTGCCAAGGCGAAGAAGAGGCATCGAGGTTTAATGAGTGATTCAGCTGAGTCGGATGCAAATGCGGGGATAACTCACCCACAAGCATACCAGTATATTGATCAGAGGCATATTTATAGCAAATTCAAAGTTGCAGAGTTCAAACTCCCCTCCCCGGCTTCCCTGTTGTTCCCTGCCCCCGGTGCCTCTGGACCAGTCAGGAAGCTCCAGTGGTCCATAGGAACCAATGGGGAGACCTCTGACACCTGGTGGCGACAGGAGAGATGGAGGCGAGATGAGGGAGCACAAAGGAATCTGGGAAAGGAAATGCCATGTGGCCTGCGAGACAAAGGGGAAATCTCAAGCCAGCCTGTTCTATCAACATGTGATTGTTTCTTGGTGGAGATAGCTGAGTTAATCAGAGCGAAGGCAAAAGGTTTTTCGAGAACTTTTTGTCCTTCAGGAGGAAATACGATTAAGATTTTTGCCAAAGGGGCAAACTGAGGGCTGGGCAATTCCTCCGAGGGCCACCAGCTGCCCAGGCTATTGTTCATGCAAAAGGAAGTTGTGAATAAAAAAATCCTGGAATGTTTGGGGCTTTGTAGTCCCTTTTTGTGGATTTTCTTCATGTATATAGGGGAAACAAAGGTCAGAAGAAAAGGGGAAAGGCTTCTGCCACACAAAGAAATCAGAAAACACATTTCATACATCTAAAGTTCATAAAAGGCAAGATTTCATAAGGTTTGTCCATGTGGGGGGAAAGAGTGTCCATAGGGGATGGCTAAAACGCAAGGGTGTTGCACAAAGGTCCTGGCAGGAGTTCTTGAGTGGCCCAAATGGACCTGGTGTCTCTGGAAACAAGCTTTGCTCCCCGTCCTTGGAGAACTACAGCTCCCGAGAGAGGCAGAGACCCCAAGGTCTAGCTATTCCCGAAGTTTCATGGGGTCCTCATTGTTGTTAAGGCCTTGGCAAATTGACCAAGACTTAACCCCTATTGTCCAGTCCTTTGCAGAACTATAAGTCACCATTCCTTGTTGGGGGGGGGGGCATGCTCGACGTCAACCACAACATGAGGAACTGTATTAAGGGGTCATGGCACTAGGAAGGTTGAGAAACACTGTCGTTGGGTTTTGTCTCCCCTGCATTTCATCATTGCCTTGAATGGTGTCAGTGGCAGAAAATCCCAACCCTAAATAAGGAGTATATGTGTTTGGTGGTACCACAAGCCTTGTTTACCGCTCCTTGGAAAAAATGGGCTATCAACATTATATTTAAAGAAAGGTTAGAACAATAAAGTGGACTGGCCAATGTTTCTTTTTCCAGTGCTCCTTACCTTCGGAGACGGTCGAGGCTGAGTAACTTCTCCTTCCCCCACAACGTCAAACTTCCCCCAAAGGACTTGGTGTTCCTCCTTGTTTACTGGACGTCTGAAGTGATGTCAGGAGAAACCCACAGCTCCGCATATTTAAACAGAGGCCAGTCCACTTGTCGTGAAGGTTTCGTATGGAAAGGGGAGGGTGGGGGGAGCATTAAGCAGCCCAAAGGGAACCTCCTGGAATGGTCAGTGTGGGTTGGATGGTGGTCAAAGGCTTCCTCATTGCAGGCAGCCCATGTGGCCCAGCTTGCAATGGATTAAAGCTGTCTTTTGTATTTGGACGTGTGTGGTTAGGCGCTCAGGCAGGAAAAGTACCGAGAGCAGTTGCCTGTGCCAAAGCGTATAGCCAGCAAAAGGGTAAAAACCCAGGAATACATTTCTGGTCAACTCCTCAAAGAACCTTAAGCTTACAGGCAGCTCTGGTGGTTTGGTAAAGTATCTAAATTTAGAGTCCTGTTCGCGAATTGCAATGGTGTAAGTCAAACACACAGTTTCACAACACACTTTTTGCTCATTGAGATGGCTGGCATCTTGATCTTACTAGGCAATGATCAAAGTCCGCCCTAAGTCCCTTCAGGGAGAGAGGGTGGATTACAAATATATTATTATTATTATTATTATTATTATTATTATTGACACAAAAGCACAGTATGTCACAGCAAACGAGATCTATATGCTGGATATCACAAAATCAAAAGTCAAACACTTCCCAAGCGTCTAGGACTGTGTGATGTATTACTATTATTATTATTATTATTATTATTATTATTATTATTATTATTATTATTAGAAACACAACAAAACGAGTCCATGGCAAACAAGATCACTCTGCTGGCTGTTGAATTGGATCACACATCGGACACTTACCAAGTATCTATGACTGTGTGATATATTGGCGAATAATGCATGCAGGTGGCCTTCTGCAGCTGGTAGATGGTAATTTTGTCAGCGCCAATTGTGTATAAATGCAGGCCAAGGACTTTAGGCACTGCACCCAGTGTGCCGATCACCACTAGGACTGGCTTGTGCCAGAGTCTTTGCAGTTCAATCTTTAAATCTTAAATCAAGAAATAGTTTTCTAAGATCTACAGAGATATTTGCAGGAACACCTCAGCAAGCAAAAGTCCAAAAGTGGCAGGCTAACACCCAGAACCTCAACCCATGGTTGATACTGAATGGAAGACTCCCTCCTGGGCACACAGAAGACCAGGCAATGTGGAAGGCGCTAAACAGACTGCGCTCTGGCACCACGAGATGCAGAGCCAACCTTAAGAAATTTGGCCACAAAGCGGAGTCCACAACATGCGAGTGTGGAGAAGAGCAAACCACTGACCACCTGCTGCAATGCAACCTGAGCCCTGCCACATGCACAATGGAGGACCTCCTTGCCAGAGGCACTCCAAGTGGCCAGATACTGGTCAAAGGACATTTAATCAGCTACCAAGTTTGCAAAATCTGTGTTTTTTTTAATCTGTTTGTTTGTTTTGTTCTGTTAGAAATGTAATACAATGGTATGGTTGCTGATGACACGATAAATAAATAAATTCTGATACGATAGATAAATAAATAAATACCTTGTAAGCAATGCACTTGTCATGTCCAGAAGTTGATAGTGGTTGGTAGTGGGATGGTGGTTGATGGTAGTGGAAGGGTTAGCAGGATCAGGACCAGCACGGTTGTGATGCTGTAGAAGGTATGGAAGGGATTGCTCTTCCTCCTAGTCCTAAAGGACAGAGTAATCTGTATGCAACAACTTACAGGTGGCAGCAATAAGGGTGGAAGCTTGCAGCTGCATAAAAAGAACCTAGCTGAGACTGCTCTGCTTTTCTACTCAGAGATCAGTATCTGCCATACTTGTCTATGGATGCTGGTGGTTGTCCCTCCAGGTTGTGTGGATTGTGGTATCCTCACCTGTCTCATGAACTCTTGGAACCTTATACCTTGAAGAACCTTGAATTTATTTATTTAGGACATTTATATCCTACCCTTCTCAGGGCAGCTTACATAAATTGGCATTATTCCCAAACAACACCCACAATTAAAAGCAATTTAAAACAACGTTAAACATCATATGTAAATGTACTGTCGAAGGCTTCCATGGCTGGAATCACTGGGTTGTTGTAGGCATTTCAGGCTATACGGCCATGTTCCATGCAGACGTTTCGCCTGCATCTATGGCAGGCATCCTCAGAGGTTCTGAGGTCATCTAATGTTTACATATGTATGTCCTTCACACACACACAAAAAAAGATTTTGTCATTTGGGAGTTGTAGTTGCTGGGATTTGTAGTTCACCTACAATCACAGAGCATTCTGAACCCCACCAACGATGGAATTGAACCAAACTTGGCTCACAGTTTTCCCACGACCAACAGAAAATACTGGAAGTGTTTGGTGGGTAGTGTCCTTTGGTTTTGGAGTTGTAGTTCACCTACATCCAGAGAGCACTATGGACTCAAACAATGATGGATCTGGAACAAACTCTGCACGAATACTCAATATGCCCAAATGTGAACACTGGTGGAGTTTGGGGAAAATACAATCTTGACAGCTGGGATTTGTAGTTCACCTACAATCACAGAGCATTCTGAACCCCACCAACGTTGGAATTGAACCAAACTCGGCACACAGTTCTCCCATGACCAACAGAAAATACTGGAAGGGTTGGTGGGTAGTGTCCTTTGGTTTTGGAGTTGTAGTTCACCTACATCCAGAGAGCACTGTGGACTCAAACAATGATGGATCTGGAACAAACTCTGCACGAATACTCAATATGCCCAAATGTGAACACTGGTGGAGTTTGGGGAAAATAGAATCTTGACATTTGGGAGTTGTAGTTGCTGGGATTTGTAGTTCACCTACAATCACAGAGCATTCTGAACCCCACCAACGATGGAATTGAACCAAACTTGGCACACAGTTCTCCCATGATCAACAGAAAATACTGGAAGGGTTTGGTGGGCAGTGTCCTTTGGTTTTGGAGTTGTAGTTCACCTACACCCAGAGAGCACTGTGGACTCAAACAATGATTGATCTGGACCAAACTTGGCATGGTTGCTCATTATGCCCAAATATGAACACTGGTGGAGTTTGGGGGAAAATAGAATCTTGACATTTGGGAGTCGTAGTTGCTGGGATTTATAGTTCACCTACATCCAGAGAGCACTGTGGACTCAAACAATGATGGATCTGGACCAAACTCTACACGAATACCCAATACGCCCAAATGTGAACACTGGTGGAGTTTGGGGAAAATAGAATCTTGACATTTGGGAGTTGAAGTTGCTGGGATTTGTAGTTCACCTACAATCACCGAGCATTCTGAACCCCACCAATGATAGAATTGGGCCAAACCTCCCACACAGAACCCCCATGACCCCCAGAGTGGGCCACAGTAACGTGTGGCAGGGGACGGCTAGTATCATATAAAAAAAGAAATATGGAAAGAGGATCTAAATAACAATGATTCAGACATTGAACACTGGATCAATTCAATCAAAAATAGAATCATAAAATCAGAGAGTTGGAGGCGACCTTGTGGGCCATCCAGTCCAACCCCATTCTGTCAAGAAGCAGGAAAAGCATTCAAAGCACCCCCAACAGATGGCCATCCACCACACTCCTGAGCAGGGGGTTCCACTGGTGAACAACTGTCTCTCACCGTGGGGAAGTTCTTCCTAATTTTCAGGTGGAATCTCCTTTCCTGTATGATTGGTTGAGTATTAATTGTTAGGAATTATTTTCATTGTTTTTGGTGTATATATATATAAAAAACCTAAAAAGAGTCAAAATAATTTTTAATAATTTAAATTATTACATTATTAAATTAATTTAATAATTAATACTCAACTAATTAATCAAAAATTAATTAATCAAAAAGTAATTAATCAAAATTATTTTGATTATTTATATATATATATATATATATATATATATATATATATATAGACTAAAAATAGTCAAGGTATTTTTAATGGTTAATATTCAACTTGAAGTGACTGGACTGACCTTGAAGGAGCTGGGGGTGGTGACGGCCGACAGGGAGCTCTGGTGTGGGCTGGTCCATGAGGTCACGAAGAGTCGGAGACGACTGAACGAATGAACAACAACAACTCAACTAGTTATACAATAGTTTTATGTATTATCGAAGGCTTTCATGGCCGGAATTACTGGGTTGTTATAGGTTTTTTCCGGCTATATGGCCATGGTCTAGAGGCACTCTCTCCTGACGTTTCGCCTGCATCTATGGCAAGCATCCTCAGAGGTAGTGAGGTCTGTTGGAACTAGGAAAAAGGGTTTATATTTCTGTGGAATGACCAGAGTGGGACAAAGAACTCTTGTCTGCTGGAGCTAGGTGTGAATGTTTCAACTGACCACCTTGATTAGCATATAATGCCTGGGGCAAACTTTTGTTGAGAGGTGATTAGATTTGATTCTATGATTCTATGAAGTCATTGTTCTGTGTCCTAGTCTCCAGGGCTGTAGAAAACAAGATGTGATTTCCCTTCACATCTTGATCCATGGCCATCATGTCTCCTCTCCTTGATTGTATGTTTGTTGGCCAACAGGCTGAAGATGGTTGCCAGTAGCCAAGAAAGATGGAATCATTCATGTTTCTTCCTTCTGCTTCTTGACAATGCACAGAAGGTTAATGCAGAAAAGACCATCCTTTGCGATCCCGGCCCAAGTGAGCGCTTTTCCTCCCATAAGCATGCAATTCCTATACACTTCAGAGTAAACAAAACATTTCAACATCGGGAACGCCTGCCAAGACCACTGAGACCCTTATTGGGGTCTTCCAAATCCCACTCTTGCGTGAATCTCCACATCAGCCCAGCGATCCCTCTTGTCAGATCGTTGGCACCGAGTCCTTCATTACCTTCCTTGTCCTCCCAAAGTCAAACTCTTCCCATCCCTTCCGTTTCAAGGACTGACACACACACGCTCATTGGATTTGACAAGTCGAAACTGTTTGCCATTCTGCACACAGCTGCAGCAGCTGGAAGCAGCTGGCATGGGACATATGGAATTTAATTTCCTGATATTTACATAGATTGAAACAATTCTGATTCCAGACCTATTGCACCAGACCTCCAGGCATAAGCTTTGAGCTTGATTCCCTTCCCTTTCTTTTCCCCTTTTCTTTCTGCCAATGGGCCGAGTTGAAAGTCGGTGTCGGCTTTAGGATGTTGAAAGACTCGGAAGACCTTGATCTACAAGGCTTACTGTGTAAATGCTCCTTTTTTGTTGTTGTTGCTTCTGGGGAATCCAGGAAAGGCGCTCCTAAGAGTCCCAGACACTTAAAATATATCTATCTATCTATCCCTCCTCGCTAACCTTGAACTGTGATTGAAGCAGTGAATAAAAAAAGGCCCGGTGGGGTGAAGGAAGTATTCGATCCCAGAGAAGAGAATGAAGCAAGGACACGATCCAGTGCACAACAGGTAACCACTAAAAAGTGATTTCTCAAAATATAAAAACAAGAGGCGGAGATAAATAAGACCCAACCATGATTCATTAGCAGCAAAAGCAATTGCAGATTCACCAAAGGAAAAAGAGGAGGAGGACAGGAAGAAAATAATAATAATAATAATAATAATAATAATAATAATAATAATAATAAACTTTATTTATACCCCACCACCATCTCCCCAGTGGGGACTACGAAGAAGAAGAAGCTGAGAAGAGAAACGAGGAGAAGGAGGAAGAGAAAAAGCAGGGGAAAAGAAGAGGGAAGACTAAGAAGAAGAGGTGAAGGAGGAAAGGAGAAGAAGGAAAAGAAAAATAGAAAGGGAGAACAAGGAAACAAGGAGAGGAGGAAAGAAGAGGAAAAGGAAAGGAAGAAGAAGAGGAGGAGAGGGAAAAGAAAAGTAGAAAGGGAGAACAAGGAAACAAGGAGAGGAGGAAAGAAGAGGAAAAGGAAAGGAAGAAGAAGGGCAGGAGAGGGAAAAGAAAAGTAGAAAGGGAGAACAAGGAAACAAGGAGAGGAAAGAAGAGGAAAAGGAAAGGAGGAAGAAGAGGCAAAACTAAGAAGAAGAGGCGAAGGAGGAAAGGAGAAGAGGGAAAAGAAAAGTAGAAGGGAGAACAAGGAAACAAGGAGAGGAGGAAAGAAGAGGAAAAGGAAAGAAGAAGAAGAGGTGGAGGAAAGGAGAAGAGGGAAAAGAAAATCAGGAGAAGTAGAAAGGAGAACAAGGAGAGGAGGAAAGAAGAGGAAAAGGAGAGGAAGAAGAAGAGGGAAGACTAAGAAGAAGAGGCGAGGGAGGAAAGGAGAAGAGGGAAAAGAAAAGTAGGAGGGAGAACAAGGAAACAAGGAGAGGAGGAAAGAAGAGGAAAAGGAAAGAAGAAGAAGATGTGAAGGAGGAAAGGAGAAGAGGGAAAAGAAAATCAGGAGAAGTAGAAAGGAGAACAAGGAGAGGAGGAAAGAAGAGGAAAAGGAGAGGAAGAAGAAGAGGGAAGACTAAGAAGAAGAGGCGAGGGAGGAAAGGAGAAGAGGGAAAAGAAAAGTAGAAGGGAGAACAAGGAAACAAGGAGAGGAGGAAAGAAGAGGAAAAGGAAAGGAAGAAGAAGAGGGAAGACTAAGAAGAGGCGAAGGAGGAAAGGAGAAGAGGGAAAAGGAATGTAGAAGGGAGAACAAGGAAATTCTCCAAGCCTCTCCAATATTTATTGTTGGTCATAGGAGTTCTGTATGCCAAGTTTGATTCAATTTTATTGTTGGAGTTCAGAATGCTCTTGGTTGGAGGAGAAACTATACATCCCAGCACTTCCAAAATTCCAAGGTCTATTTTCCCCAAGCCTCTCTAGTATTTATTGTTGGTCATGGGAGTTCTATATGCCAAGTTTGCTTCAATTTCATTGTTGGAGTTCAGAATGCTCTTGGTTGGAGGAGAAACTATACATCCCAGCACCTCCCAAATGCCAAGGTCTATTTTCCCCAAGCCTCTCCAGTATTTATTGTTGGTCATAGGAGTTCTGTATGCCAAGTTTGGTTCAATTTCATTGTTGGAGTTCAGAATGCTCTTGGTTGGAGGAGAAACTATACATCCCAGCACCTTCCAAATGCCAAGGTCTATTTTCCCCAAGCTTCTCCAGTATTTATTGTTGGTCATGGGAGTTCTGTATGCCAGGTTTGGTTGTTGGCAAGGGACCAACAAAGGCTTAGAAAAATGTTCTCTGTAGGCATTTCTAGATCCTCCAACATGACTCTGTAGTCACCATCTGACCACACTGGATGATCTCGAGATGTGGAAGGCAAGTCTGGGCTTGCTTAAAGGTGCTATTTTTGGGAGTCAAGTGAATTAAAATTTGCTATTGGGCCCTACATGATCAACCACATGGTTCTAAGCTCTGGGAAAAAATGCCTTTCCATCAATTCTATGAGATCTGAAGTTCTAAATGACCCAGACATACCCGCCTGTGAATCAGCTCAATCCATCTACAAAGGTTTTAATGTGAGCACAGCTAACCTTCTTTTGTCATTACAGCCCCAGATGACACTTCCAGCAAAGGATTTGGAATGATTAATATTAAGAGATGCATCTGCTCCTGACCGGCTTGCCAAGGCAGCGTCTGGGAAGCATCCCACATGTGTATATGTATGTGTCTGTGTAGGCGCATTTGAATACTCCTTTGAATTTGAAGGAAGAAGAACTTCTCCTCTTGGTTGATGACAAAAGGAGGAAGTGGGCGGAACAGGGCTGGAAGTGGCTGAAAAAGTGGAACAATGGAACATTAAATAGAGCTGTCCAGGTTCACCCAGGAAGGGATTGGTTTACATTGCAAAAACAATCTCCTTTTCCTTCTCCTCTTTCTCCTTTTTCTCCTCTGCTCCATCAAATCATACTGTGTTGTCACGCGCTGGGCCTATAGCAGTTGGCTTTTGAACAGGATGTTCTCTTTGTGCCCAGCGGGAAGCCAGGGTGCCTCGAGTGAGAGGCCCTAAGGATTTTCCTATACAGAGTCTTTAGACGCTTGAAAGGTTTAACAAAGTCCTTTATTATTTCTTAAGTCTTCAACAAACAATCAAATACTTCTTAGATCTTCTTAGATATGCTTCTTAACTTGTCTACAAAGGACAGGTACCTTGCTTGGAGAACTATTTCTTTCTTTAACAAGGAAAACCCCTTTTGACCCCTCCCAGGCAATCTGCTTTAAGGCTTTGCTGGTGTGGTCTCTACTCCCGGCTCCAATTGTTTCTGGTTATCCAAGTAGACCTACCAGTCAAGACTTTGTAGATTTTCCAGCTGGAGTCCTTTTGGATTTTCTCCATGAATTGTGTGGATCTGTATCTTTAACCCCAACAAGGGTTGTGCTGTAAAACTGTTTTCCTTAGAAGCTTTAGGGCTGTTTCCCCCGGATGCTGTGAGAAATGAAGCTTCTCTACAGGTGGGGAAAGCTGACATCCTGTAACTGGCCTTCCAAATTGAAAGACTGCCTGAAGTCTTTCTTTTCCCTCCCAGAGCCCCGGGGAAAGGGGAGGAATTAAAGAACATGATGAATGACAGGTCATTGGCCCTATAAAAAAAACTGAAAAATTACAGCAGAAAAACAACAGAGGGGAAACAAACAGGCACATGAAATCACCCTCAACAAAAGATTCCCCCCAGGCGCTACCAAGCCACTGAATGCAAATCAAGGTGATCAGCTGAAACATTCACAGCTAGCCCCAGCAAACAAAAGTCCTTTGTCTCACCCTGGTCATTCCACAGATATATAAACCAATTTTTCCTAGTTCCAACAGATCTCATTACCTCTGAGGATGCTTGCCATAGATGCAGGCGAAACGTCAGGAGAAAAATTGCCTCCAGAACATGGCCATATAGCCCGGAAAAACCTACAACAACCCATTGGCCCTATAATTGCAGAGCAAGGGAAGCCACCTTATTGCAAAATGCTTGGAACCTTGGAATACATGCAAATACTCAATAGAAAGAAAATGAAGTAGGAGCTCCTGGTACAACCGTACCAGCACACATTCTTTAAACTTACCTGCAATGTATAACTGCTTCAAAGACTGAGCACTGAAATGTGGAAATAACAGATTTTGATTTGTTTTCTAGCCTGAGCTCCGTGGTGCACCATAAGAAATGATGTTCAACTCATTATTTCCTCCAGAATATTGTGGAAATGCAAATTCCAAATGAGACAATTACAAATATCGGTAACCATCGGCTGCCTCCTCCCATGATCTGTAGTTTTCTTACAAATAAACAACCCTGGAAAATGCAGCATGCGGAGTGGTACATCTGAACAGAGTAGGTAATAGTTTATAACCAGGCAAAATTTATTTATGTTATTTATTTACGACATTTATATGCCGCCCTTCTCACTCCGATGGGGACTCAGAGCAGCTTACAAGGTATATATTACATACAATATATTACACTAGCGGTCCCCTTCCACGCATTGCTGTGACCCAGTCTGGTGATATGGAAAATAAAGTAATTAGAAAGTGCTGTAATGTCTTTATACTTGTGGGTAAACAGTATTTCTTGATGTTTCTTTGACAGTGTTGACGTAGAGATTGTCTGGTTTGCCTACTCTGGAACATACAACATATAATTGTCCATCTTTAGGAGTTTCTTTCAAATCTATAATACTTTATCTGTGTGTGTGAATCATATATATCTTTCTATATCTATGGCTGGATGGATCTCTGTCAGGAGAGTTTTGATTACGTTTTCTTGCCCTGGTGAAGGGAGTTGGACTGGATGGCCTTAAGTATTTTCGGTTGGTCGTGGGGGTTCTGTGTGGGAAGTTTGCCCCAATTCTGTCATTTGTGGGGTTCATTCAGAATAGTCTTTGATTGTAGGTGAACTATAAATCCCAGTAACTACAACTCCCAAATGCCAAGGTCTATTTCCCCCAAATTCCATCTCTATTCATATTTGGTCATATGGAATATTCATGCCAAGTTTGGTCCAGATCCATCATTGTTTGAGTCCACAGTGCTCTTTGGATGTAGGTGAACTACAACTCTCAAACTCAAGGTCAATGCCCACCGAATGCTGCTAGTGTTTTCTGTTGGTCAGGGGAGTCCTGTGTGCCAAGTTTGGTTCAATTCCATCATTGGTGGAGTTCAAAATTCTCTTTGATTATAGGTGAACTATAAATCCCAGCTACTACAACTCCCAAATGACAAAATCATAATTTTTGAGTGACGGTCACTCCTTGTGTAGTGAGATGTTTTGTTGCCAAATTTGGTGTGATTTCGTTCTTTTGTTTTTAAGCCACTCATTATGACATGAGCATTTTTATATATATAGATTATTAGCATAGTACAATATCAGCATTAAACATTGATATATTGCACAATACCACTATATCATAATGTTATTAGTAATATTACATGTAATATAAATATATAATTATAATATCATATTATTAATATCATATTGCATTACATTATACTATTATAAATATTATATGTATATACAATATATTATATTATATTATTAGAATAGCACAGGAGACAAGCCACAGGGAGGAGGGAGCAAGCTTGTTTTCTGCTTCCTTGGAGACTAGGACGCGGAACAATGGCTTCAAACTACAAGAGAGGAGATTCCATCTGAACACGAGGAAGAACTTCCTGACTGTGAGAGCCGTTCAGCAGTGGAACTCTGCCCCAGAGTGTGGTGGAGGCTCCTTCTTTGGAAGCTTTTAAACAGAGGCTGGATGGCCATCTATCAGGCGTGATTTGAATGCAATATTCCTGCTTCTTGGCAGAATGGGGTTGGACTGGATGGCCCATGAGGTCTCTTCCAACTCTTTGATTCTATGATTCTATGACAAGGTGGAACTGTCCCCTGGCCCCCTCTCTCTTCACTCTGGCCCGGAGTGACAGTTGGTGCTGGGGGGAGGGGTCTCCATCTGATGGCAACATTGACAAAAGTCAACATTGACACTGAAATATAACACTGCCTGAGCTCTGCGAGTGCAGCATTTTTCCAAATGAAGCAGAGAGTGTTGGAGGACCAGGACATCCGTAGGGATACTAAGGGGCTCCGTAGGGATACCAAGCTATTGTCCACCCAACCCTGCTATACGCCTGTGAGACGTGGACTGTCTACAGTCTACAACTCCTAGAATGATTCCATCAGCGCTGCCTCCAAAAATCCTGCAAATCTCTTGGGAAAACAGGTGGACAAATGTTAGCCTGCTGGAAGGAGAAGCAAAGACCACCAGCATTGAAGTGATGGTCCTCCACCATCAACTCTGCTAAACCGGCCACGTTGTCCGGATGCCTGACCACCGCCTCCCAAAGCAGTTGCTCTATTCCGAACTCAAGAATGGAAAACGGAATGTTGGAGGGCAGGAAAAGAGATTGAAAGATGGGCTCAAAGCCAACCTTAAAAACTCTGGCATAGACACAGAGAACTGGGAAGCCCTGGCCCTTGAGCGCTCCAGCTGGAGGTCAGCTGTGACCAGCAGTGCTGTAGAATTTGAAGAGGCACGAATGGAGGTTGAAAGAGAGAAACATGCCAAGAGGAAAGCACGTCAAGCTATCCCTGACTGGGACCACCTTCCACCTGGAAACCGATGCCCTCACTGCGGGAGAACATGCAGATCAATAATAAGCCTCCACAGTCACCTACGTACCCACTGCCAGTACACTGTCCTTGGGGGGACAATCTTGGGGGATTGCCTAACTGAACTGAACCACTAGGCTTGTATATTTTGAGAGAATCGCGATCTGTTTCTGCTTGCCAGATTCCGGTTTCCCCCCATATCCGTTTTCTTGCAAGACCAATAACCAGACCTGTTTTCTGCTGCTCTGGAGACTAGGATGCAATGGAACAATGCCTTCGAACTACAAGAGAGGAGATTCCATCTGAACATTAGGAAGAACTTCCTGACTGTGAGAGCTGTTCAGCAGTGGAACTCTCTGTATTGTCGAAGGCTTTCATGGCTGGAATCACTAGGTTCTTGTGGGTTTTTTCGGGCTATAGAGCCATGTTCTAGAGGCATTTCTCCTGACGTTTCGCCTGCATCTATGGCAAGCATCCTCAGAGGTAGAGGTCTGTTGGAATTAGGACAATGGGTTTATATATATCTGTGGAATGGCTGGGGTGGGGCAAGGAGCTCTTCCCTGCTGCAGTTAGGTGTGAATGTTCAGCTGATCACCTTCATTAGCATTTGAAGGCCTGCCTGCGCCTGGGAAAATCTGTTGCTGGGAGGTGTTAAGATGTGCCTGGTTTTTTCCTCTCTGTTGTTTAGCTGTTATAATTTTAGAGTTTTTTAATACTGGTAGCCAGATTTTGTTCATTTTCATGGTCTCTTCCTTTCTGTTGAAATTGTCCACATGCTTGTGGATTTCAATGGCTTCTCTGTGTAGTCTGACATGGTGGTTGTTGGTGTGGTCCAGCATTTCTGTGTTCTCAAATAATATGCTGTGTCCAGGTTGGTTCATCAGGTGCTCTGCTATGGCTGACTTCTCTGGTTGAAGTAGTCTGCAGTGCCTTTCATGTTCCTTGATGCGTGTCTGGGCAATGCTGCGTTTGGTGGTCCCTATGTAGACTTGTCCACAGCTGCATGGCATCCGGTAGACTCCTGCAGAGGTGGAACTCTCTGTCCTGGAGTGTGGTGGAGGCTCCTTCTTTGGAGGCTGGATGGCTATCTGTCAGGGGTACTTTGAAAGCGATTTTCCTACTTCTTGGCAGAATGGGGTTGGACTGGATGGCCCACGAGATCTCTTCCAACTCTATGATTCTAGGGGTACAATTGGCTCGAAAGGTCCTTGGAGCATTTACCCAAGTGCGTCGCAATACATCTTTGCCTGCTTAGCATCACAGTTTGCTGCAAAGAGCACACAGGATCAGATACAGTCATTTTCTTAAGTGGTCTTTTGGGCTGGAGCTGAGTCTCTTCCCCCCACATCCTCTCTCCTTCCCCTCTTCAGGCTGTGTTTTCATGTTTTGACAAATGATATTATTTTGACAAACAATGACATCACCCAGAGAAGGTCCAGAGCTGTGGTCATTGAGGGCTCCTCTCTCTCGCTCTCGCTCTCTTCCTGCATTGCCGAGGCAATGTCTCCGAGCGTCTTCTCCATCTGGCTCATTATTTGTTAATGGGTCGTTGCTTTAAAACATATACAGTGCAATGGCTTTAAGCGGATGAGTCAGAGGAGCTGTCTTCTAATCAAGATTACAGCACTGTGACCAGAAACGGGGAAAGTGTTTCTTGGACTAGCCAGACCAACTGTGATGGGGCTCTGGGATCCATAGTCTCCAAATTAACTTTTCTCCCAAATCTTGATGATGTGGTCATTGTCCACATACTCTTCTTTCTTTCTATCTTTCTTACATCCATTCCTTCCATACAAACGACACCTTTCTTTCTCAGTGACATCACAATGGGCCACTTCACCTGGCAACAGATATTATAATTATACATTACTAGCTGTGCCCTGCTACACATTGCTGTGGCCTATAGTAATAATTTTCAAAGTAGAGGTAGATATCTGGACAATTATGAAAAGGAGTTACCTACCTATTCCTTCCCCCCTTTTTCTTCCCCTTTCTCTCCTTTCTTCGGTGAGGTGGATCTGTAATTGGTTAAGTGGACGAACACAGAGAGTGCTCACTAATGCTTCCTCTTCATCTTGGAAAGAAGTGACAAGTGACAAGTGGAGTGCCGCAGGGTTCCGTCCTGGGCCCGGTCCTGTTCAACATCTTTATTAATGACTTAGATGAAGGGCTAGAAGGCATGATCATCAAGTTTGCAGACGACACCAAATTGGGAGGGATAGCCAATAGTCCAGAGGACAGGAGCAGAATTCAAAACGATCTTGACAGATTAGAGAGATGAATGGCCAAAACTAACAAAATGAAGTTCAACAGTGACAAATGCAAGATACTCCACTTTGGCATAAAAAATGAAATGCAAAGATACAGAATGGGTGACGCCTGGCTCGAGAGCAGTACGTGTGAAAAAGATCTTGGAGTCCTCGTGGACAACAAGTTAAACATGAGCCAACAATGTGATGTGGCGGCAAAAAAAGCCAATGGGATTTTGGCCTGCATCAATAGGAGCATAGTGTCTAGATCTAAGGAAGTAATGCTACCCCTCTATTCTGCCTTGGTTAGACCACACCTGGAATATTGTGTCCAATTCTGGGCACCACAATTCAAGAGAGATATTGACAAGCTGGAATGTGTCCAGAGGAGGGCGACTAAAATGATCAAGGGTCTGGAGAACAAGCCCTATGAGGAGCGGCTTAAGGAGCTGGGCATGTTTAGCCTGAAGAAGAGAAGGATGAGAGAAGATATGATAGCCATGTATAAATATGTGAGAGGAAGCCACAGGGAGGAGGGAGCGAACTTGTTTTCTGCTTCCTTGGAGACTAGGACACGGAACAATGGCTTCAAACTACAAGAGAGGAGATTCCATCTGAACATTAGGAAGAACTTCCTGACTGTGAGAGCCGTTCAGCAGTGGAACTCTCTGCCCCGGAGTGTGGTGGAGGCTCCTTGTTTGGAAGCTTTTAAGCAGAGGCTGGATGTCCATCTGTCAGGGGTGATTTGAATGCAATATTCCTGCTTCTTGGCAGGGGGTTGGACTGGATGGCCCATGAGGTCTCTTCCAACTCTTTGATTCTATGATTCTATGATTCTATGATTCTCTACCTCTTTCTTTCATTCCTTCTTTCGCTCTTTGGTTTCATCCTCCCTTCTCTCTTTCCTCCCCCTTTCTCTACTTCTTCCTTTGTCTCCTTTCTTCCCTCCCTGTTTCCTTCCTTCTTTCAATTTCTCCTCCTGAGAAAAATGTACAATATCACAAAGGACTACCACCTCACCCACCTCATAGGAAACCTGCTACAAAACAGGAGCTTTTTTGTTGAGTTGCAGGGTCAGAGAAGCAGATGGTGGAAGCAGAAGAACGGCCTGCCTCAGGGGAGCGTGCTTGCTCCATCCATGTTCAACATCTACACAAATGACCAGCCACTGCCAGAAGGGACAGAGAGCTTCATCTATGCTGATGATCGTGCCATTACTGCCCAAGCAGGGAGCTTTGAGATGGCAGAACAGAAGCTCTCCGAAGCTCCAGGTGCTCTTACTGCCTATTACAGGGGAAATCATCTGATCCCCAACGCATCTGAAACACAGACATGTGCCTTTCACCTTAAGAACAGGCAAGCATCCCGAGCTCTGAGGATCACCTGGGAAGGAATCCCACTGGAGCATTGCAGCGCACCCAAATACCTGGGAGTCACTCTGGACCGTGCTCTGACCTACAGGAAGTTCTGCCTGAATATCAAGCAAAAAGTGGGTGATAGAAACAATAACATATGAAAGCTGACTGGCACAACCTGGGGATCACAACCAGAAACAGTGAAGACATCTGCCCTTGCACTATGCTACTCTGCTGCTGATTACGCATGCCCAGTGTGGAACACATCTTCACCACACTAAAACAGTGGATGTGGCTCTTAATGAGACATGCCGCATTATCACAGGGTGTCTGCGCCCTACACCACTGGAGAAATTACACTGTTTCCTGATGGTCTTTGGCGACCCCTCTGACACCCCCTCGCGACCCCCTCAGGGGTTCCGACTCCCCAGGTTGAGAAATGCTGCCTTAGTGTTAGTTAGGGGCTGAGAGACATGCAGAGAGTGGCAACCAACTGCTTCGGAGCCCTCATTCTGTGTCCTCAGCGTGGGGGGGGGGGGGGGTGGAGCAGGGGAAGTGTGTTGTCTTCTTCCTTTTTTGAATTTTTGTGAGTTTTTTCAATGATAGTCACTCCTTGGATTGTGAGGAGTTTTGTACTCATTACGGACAGAGCATTTTATATATATATAAAATGATATTATAATTCTATCTTTTATATTACATGTAATATTACTAATAATATCACAATATAATGGTATAGTACAATATAGTAATATATAATACTGATATTGTACTAATATAATGTACTACACTAATAATATAATATATTGTATGTATATATATCTTGTAAGCCGCTCTGAGTCCCCTTCGGGGTGAGAAGGGCGGCATATAAATGTAGTAAATAAAATAAATAAAATAAATTTTGTGGATCAGACAGACTGACAAACATATATAAATACATACTTTCACTTATAGATAGATAGATAGATAGATAGATAGATAGAGAGGTAGATAGAGATGTAGACAGATATTAGGGATATAGATGCACTGGGACTGTGGTGCAGCTGGCTTGGGGTCAGCTGCATTAGATCACTACTGACCGAAAGGTCATGAGTTCGAAGCCAGCCCGGGTCGGAGTGAGCTTCCGACCATTGTGTAGCTCGCTGTCGACCTTTGTAGCCCAAAAGACAGTTGCATCTGTCAAGTAGGAAATTTAGCTACCACTTATGCAAAGGAAAAAGGAAGAGGGGCCGACCAAGGTTTGGGAGTCAGGTGCATTAGATCACTACTGACCGAAAGGTCATGAGTTCGAAGCCAGCCCGGGTCGGAGTGAGCTTCCGACCATTGTGTAGCTCACTGTCGACCTTTGTAGCCCAAAAGACAGTTGCATCTGTCAAGTAGGAAATTTAGCTACCACTTATGCAAAGGAAAAAGGAAGGGGGGCCAACCAAGTGTTGGGAGTCAGCTGCATTAGATCACTCCTGACCGAAAGGTCATGAGTTCGAAGCCAGCTCAGGTCAACCATTGTATAGCTCGCTGTCAACCTTTGCAGCCTGAAAGACAGTTGCATCTGTCAAGTAGGAAATTTAGGTACTGGTTATGCGGGGGAGGCTAATTTAACTAATTTACAATGCCATAAAAATCTCCAGCAGCGTGCAAAAGAATGAGGAAGTACTCCAACAGTTTCACAGAAGGACGGTGAAGCAACAGCTCCCCTAGTGGCCAGAATACCCTCATGAAGCTGGAATGTTAAATGGCCTCTGTGTGTCTGTCTATATCTGTTGTGTGTCTATGGCATTGAATGTTTGCCATGTATATGTACATTGTAATCTGGCCTCTATATCTGTTGTGTGTCTATGGTATTGAATGTTTGCCATGTATATGTACATGGTAATCCGCCCTGAGTCCCCTGCGGGTGAGAAGAGCAGAATATAAATACTATAAGTAAATAAATAAATAGATGTATCACACAACATGCTTTAGTTCACAGATTTTAATTGTTGCCCTATTTGAGTGTATCATGTTTTGTCATTATGTGTATATGTTATAAATAAGATGTTGATCCTGTTGTCTGTATATGTTGATGACTGAAATAAATTGAACTGAACTCCCAGTTTTGGGGAAAAGGAAGTGTATAAATAAAAGTCCCAGAATAGAAGAGAATGCCGTTCTATTTTGATAATATGATCAGATTGAGAGATGGGAAAATCCTTGTCAGTTTACAGTGACACCCCGACACACACACACACACACACACACACACACCCCGCCCCAAACCATCTATTTCAGCCTCCCCTGTGTTGCTTTAAAGCCCTGCAAAGGATTCTAATGAGCCTCCTGTACCTTGGCTGGCCATTTCAACACTTGGACTCACTATGGATATGAATGCATTTCCTCAATCAGAAGAGATGGTTTTGGGTGGCAGAAGGCATTATCAGATCTCCCAGCATAGTGCCATTTCCAGTAATAAATGTGTAGATATATCTCTCCAGGAATATAGCTGAGCTCAGTTTCCTGGATCTCGATCTTCTCAGAATAGCTTTGGGCGGGGGAATAGCCATCTCCTTGGAAGACAGCAGGCTGGATTTATAGGGTTGTATCTCTTCTGGTCATTAAATCCCATAATGGCATTGCCAGCCAAATGGAGAAAGTCGAGGACGAAGATGATATCTGAAAGCCAAGTCACCATCAACCTCTATAGATTTCACGAGGGACAAATCTATTCAAATTTAACTATAGACAGCCACAGGAATATCATTTCGAATGTAGATGACTGCCTTCTGCACCATTAGCAGAGGATGGACCTAATGTTGCACCCCAGACAGAATTCACCTTGAACTCAACACCAACCAGGAATCCTAAAGCAGTAGCAAACTGTTCATAGAATCATAGAGTTGGAAGAGATCTTATGGGCCATCTAGACTCACCTGATGCCAAGAAGCAGGAAAATTGCATTCAAACACCCCCGACAGATGACCATCCACCCTCTGTTTAAAAGCCTCCAAAGAAGAAGCCTCGACCACACTCCAGGGCAAAGGGTTCCACTGTTGAATGCCTCTTAAAGTCAGGAGGTTCTTCCTAATGTCGAGATGGAATCTCCTTTCTTGTAGTTTGAAGCCATTGTTCCGTGTCCTAGTCTCCAGGGCAGCAGTTTATTGAGAAAAGCCCATATAAAAAGAGAAAAAATCACCAAAAGAAAGGCAAAATCCAACAGGTAATGGGAAAAAGTAGTCAACAAGTAATAAGCCAGTCAAAACTGACAATGGGAAAAACAATTCAAAGGCAATAATCCAAACCAAAAGGGGAAAAAAACAGATTCAAAATATGAGCCTAAATCCAGGAAAACAAGAAACAAAACATGAGCATGAATCCAGAAACAAGACTATAAGAACTTCTTAAGACCATGAATCCAAACTCCCAAGATCTTAGGCTAAAGCATGAACTTGACACAAGATTTGAGATCCTCACTGTAATGCGGTGTTGCCTGATCTGAATTCTAATTTAAGGCCTACAAGCCATGAAGTCATTTCTGTGACCTTGGCTCCCTTGCCTATGAGATTTCTCATGCTGCTTAGTTTCCTTAGTTTGTCTGATTCCTCCCTAAGATGAAACCTGATATGTCTGCTGAGCACAAGTGTGTTTTCAGGTGAGCTTTCTAGCCCATCCAATTCCTTATCTGGGGTTGCTATGAGACTACCAGGCACTGCATCTCCCTGTCTGCTGGACCCCAGAGCAGTTTCACTTTCAAGACCACACTTCTCTCTGGATGTAGGTGAACTACAACTCCCAAACTCAAGGTCAATGCTCACCAAACCCTTCTAGTGTTTTCTGTTTGTCACGGGAGTCCTGTATACCCCGGTTGGTTCAATTCTATCATGATATTTGATTGTAGGTGAACTATACATCCCAGCAACTACAACTCCCTATCTATCTATCTGTCTATCTATGGCTGGATGGCTCTTTGTCAGGAGGACTTTGATTACGTTTTCTTGCCCTGATGAAGGGAGTTGGATTGGATGGCTTTAAGTATTTTCTGTTGGTCATGGGAGTTCTGTGTGGGAAGTTTGCCCCGATTCTGTCATTCGTGGGGTTCAGAATGCTCTTTGATTGTAGGTGAACTGTGAATCCCAGTGACTACAACTCCCAAATGTCAAGGTCTATTTCCCCCAAACTCCATCTGTGTTCATATTTGGGCATATTGAGTATTTGTGCCAAATTTGGTCTACATCTTTCATTGTTTGAGTCCCCAGTGCTCTCTGGATGTAGATGAACTACAACTCCAAAACTCAAAGTCAATGACCACCAAACCCTTCCAGCATTTTCTGTTGGTCATGGGAGTTCTGTGTGCCAAGTTTGGTTCAATTCAATTGTTGATGGAGTTCAGAATGCTCTTTGATTGTTGGTTAACTATAAATCCCAGCAACTACAACTCCCAAATGACAAAATCATAATTTTTGAGTGATGGTCACTCCTTGTGTTGTGAGACATTTTGTTGACAAATTTGGTGTGATTTCGTTCATTGGTTCTTTTGTTTTTAAGGCTCTCATTATGCACAGAGCATAGATAGATAGATAGATAGATAGATAGATAGATAGATAGATAGATAGATAGATAGATAGAAGCAAAATATTACCAATGACCTGAAAGTTAAGTTCTATGCTAGGAAGTATCTTCTGATACTTTCCTCTTCTGAGGCTTCTAGAAATCTTGATGGGGATGTTCCAGTCTGCTAATTGAGTCACATCATGGCAGACTTGTACATGGAAGTAATAATTATTGCTCCGGAATCAGTGCATAAATAACCATAATAACCCTATTCGTCAGAGGAACAGTTACATTACATGCAGGAGTTGCTTGCAGAGGACACTGTGTAGAGTACACATGTTTTATTCTAGGAGGCACCCCATCAAATTAGTCCAAGATGAAGGAACATGCTGCAACAATCCAAACTCTGCTCCAAGTGAATCATAGCATTTTGCTTAACGACATACACTTCCCAAAGAGTGTGGCTGTTCTTCTGAGTGAATAAGGGTGTGGGTCATCCCTACCATTCAGCAGAGTGGCTTAGACACCAGAATAATAAGTATTAAGAAGGTTAAACCCTTCCGCTGCTGAACTGATGACCTGAAGGTTGGCAGCTCAAAGCTGCAGGTCGGGGTGTGACGGCGCGAGTGGCGCCACCTATGTATAGAACTGTTAGTTGCAAGATTTAAACTGTTGTATCATGCTTAATCCTGCCCCTTTCCCCCTGCTTATGTATAGTTGTATGGATTGGTTACTTGTAGCTGTCAATAAGTACTGTTTGGTTCCACCTCTTCCTGCAGGAGGGGAGTGCTTCCTTTCTTTTTCATTCTGCCATCAGAGTTCCTACCATATGGACTTGAGTAAAAGACTTGACTCTAAAGGACCCTGATTTAAATTACCTCTTAACACCAATTCTGAGGTTTTGTACCCTTGGGACTCATGCTTTATGTCCAGATTGTCCTGGACAACATTGAGGAGACCCAAGCGCCTTCAAACCGGTTCTTTTGGCACCAAAGGAAGATCCTGAGTCTTCAAAACATAGGCCATCTGAACTGGGGTTGTGGTTTGCTCCGGCATTCACAGCCATTGCTTCCATGCTTCCTTCTCTTTTTCCTTCTTTCTTTTCCTCCCTCTTTCTCTCCTTTCTTTCTTTCTTCCTTCCTTCCTTCCTTCCTTTCTCTCCTTTCCTCCCTCTTCCTTCCCTTTTTCCTTTTTGTTTCTATCCATATTTCTGTCTTCCCTCCCTCTTTCTTCCTTCTCTACCTCTTTCCTCCCTTCCTTCGCTTTTTGCTTCTATCCATACTTCTCTTTCCTTCTTTCCTTTCCTCTCTCTTTCTCTCCTTTCCTCCTTCTCTTCCTCTTTCCTTCCTTCCTTCCTTCCTTCCTTCCTTCCTTCCCCCTTTGCTTCCATGCTTCCTTCTCTTTTTCCTTCTTTCTTTTCCTCCCTCTTTCTCGCCTTTCTTTCTTTCTTTCTTTCTTTCTTTCTTTCTTTCTTTCTTCCTTTCTCTCCTTCCTTCCCTCTTCCTTCCCCTTTTTCCTGTATCATCATTTAGCTATTCGTCATTTAGCTTTTGGGCTTTTTAAAATCCTTTCCACTTTTAGGGGGGTGGGGGTTATGAGTGATGGTCACTCATTGGTCTGTTAGGGGTATAGTGTCCAAATTTCATGTCAATTCCTCCAGTGGTTTTTGAGTTATGTTAATCCCACAAACGAACATTACTTTTTTATTTATATAGATTACTAGCTGTACCCGGCCACGCATTGCTGTGGCATAGTGTGATGGTATGAGAAATAAAGCAATGACAAAGTAGTGGTATTTCATATATGTTATTTAGTAATGCTGGTTGTTTGTCTGGTTTGCCCACCTTGGAACATGCAAGATATCATTGTCCTTCTTTAAGGGTCCCTTTGAAATCAGTGAGACTATATCTGTGGGTGTGTGAGTCATATCAATCTATGTATGTATTAGGGCTGGGCAACCATGGAAAAATTTGTTTCTAAACTCGATTCGTTTTTTGGGGTTTGTTGCGTTTCGATATTTAAAAGAATTCCAAAATTTTTCTTTAAAAAAGTTCGATATTTACAAAATTTTGTAAAATTATGAAACAATACGAAACGAATACGAAAAGAATACGAATCGATTCGTTAATGGCGGACGCGACCGCGCAATACGCTAAAAAACCTCCATATGGGACAGGAGGAACTTTTGAAGCTTCCCTCTCCCTCTGTTGTTGACTGTTGGTGTGATATTTATAATTTTTTTTCACTGATTAAACAAACAACAGCTATAAAACTTGCCCCAGACATGCGGAAATAATAACGAAACGATTTCGAAACAATTTCAAAACGAATACGAAATGAATACGAAGCAATTACGAAACGAATTGAAAAATTCGTTTCGTTTTTTAGATGCTCCTGAATGGTTCAAAATCGCTTCGTTATAAAAAAAATAACGAATTTTTAACGAATTACGAAATTACGAAACGAAACCACCCAGCCCTAGTATGTATGTATGTATGTATGCATCTATCCATATATATGACTGGATGGCTCTTTGTCAGGAGGAGTGTGATTGCGTTATCTTGCCCTGGTGAAGGGAGTTGGAATGGATGGGCTAAAGTTTTTTCTGTAGGTCATGAGGGTTGTGTGTGGGAAGTTTGTCCCCATTCTGTAGTTTGTGGGGTTCAGAATACTCTTTGATTGTAGGTGAGCAGTGAATCTCAGCGACTACAACTCCCAAATGTTAAGGTGTATTTCCCCCGAACTCCATTTGTTTTCATATTCGTGCCAAGTGTGGTCCAGTTCCATCATTGCTGGAGTCCACAGTGCTCTCTGGATGTAGGTGTCCTACAACACCGAAACAAAAGGTCAATGCGCACCAAACCCTTGCAGTATTATCTGTTGGTCATGGGAGTTCAGTGTGGCAAGTGTGGTTCAAATCCATAAATCGCAGTAATGAGGAGTACATTGTTCTAAAAGTGTAAAAGCAGCGGGCACGAGAACCAGTTGGGAGAGACCCACCTCCCACCGGGCAGGTTTGGAGGCCGCCGAAGGCAAGAGGTATGCAGGGCCGCGGCAGAAATTGAGCCTCCAGCTCAGGAGAAAACGGCAGGCCTCCCGTCTCGTGTTGTTTGTGTTCCCTCGGCAGCCCCCCCAGGTTCCATGCCCTCCCCGGCCTTTAGTGCTTACATGGGCCTGGTGGGCTTTCTGAGGCTGGGCTCGCAATCTCTCTGTGTATGTGAGGCAGTGGCGGGAGCGATGGGTAGAGGGAGGCAGGCAGGCAGCAGTGCGCATGCGGAGGGCGAGGAAGCTAGGAAATGGAGTCCTTCCTCCTCATGGTATTCCTCCCGAGGCCTCTGCGCATGCTCCGTGTTTTTAGGGTATTGTGAGTTTGTGTTGTTGCGTATTGGTGTTTGGAGGGTTGTTGGTCATACCTTGGGGGAAGAGGTATGAGGAGGCCAAATTTGGTGAGATTTCGTCCGGTGGTTTCTCCGTTTTTGACCGCCTAAGGATGCCCTTAAGATTCTTATATATATAGATTATTATTATTATTATTATTATTATTATTATTATTATTATTTGCCATCTTTTGAAATATGCTGTCAATTAACAGGACAATTTGGCATCTCCTGAGTTCTGATTGCTGCTCAAATGTTCTGGTATCTCTCTCTCTCTCTGTGTGTGTGTGTGTGTGTGTTGCTTTGTAGCCAAGACAGCCTCAGGGATTCTCCCATAACCATTGAGGTCCAGAAAAGGGTCCTGTCTGCTGTGTTGGCTGCCCTCCCTGCTGATGGAAAGGGAACTCTCTTGACCCCACCCTCTTTCCTCCTGCACATCTGTCCAAACCCAAAGATTGCTGGCCCTCTCTCCATCCCATATGCTTGCAAACAGATTTTCGTTCTTGTTTTTGGCCTCTTGCGGAGGCCTCCAAGCTCTGCTCCAGAGGAGGCCCGCATTTCTCAAGTGTTCTCCTTTTGCTTGTCTGCCCACCTCGTCCACTCCGAAACTGTCGGTCCCAGAGAAGGAAAGAAGTCTGCTTTTTAACCTCTTCTTTTCTTGGAAAAAGATAAAATAATCTCCAGGACATATGCCCATCTCCTTTGGTTAGAGCTCTTGTTTATTTCAGCTTAGGCAGCTGCATAGGAGGAAAACAGAACAACAAAACAAAGAACTTCTGTACATCACTCAAACCAATCCAAGGTTTCAGGCTGGGATTTGGGAGGTGGTCAGCACAGCTGCCGGGGAATTTGGCTTCCTGGGATCACAACTGTTTCGCCTGACTCTGGGTTGATGGCTTGGAGGGACCCACTATATATAGAACTGCATAGTATTGTGTAAAATAATACATAACTGCTGCTCTGGCCAGATTTATTTATTATGTAAATTATTATCTATTATTTTATATAAATAAAAATGTAATGTATTGTCGAAGACTTTCATGGCCGGAATCACAGGGCTGTTGTAGGTTTTTTCGGGCTATATGGCCATGGTCTAGAGGCATTTTCTCCTGACGTTTCGCCTGCATCTATGGCAAGCATCCTCAGAGGTAGTGAGGTGACCTCACTACCTCTGAGGATGCTTGCCATAGATGCAGACGAAACGTCAGGAGAAAATGCCTCTAGACCATGGCCATATAGCCCAAAAAAACCTACAACAGCCCTAAAAATGTAATGTTCGTTTGTGGGGTTAACATAACTCAAAAACCACAGGGGGAATTAACACCAAATTTGGACACAAGACACCGATCAGGCCAACGAGGGACCATCACTCATAAAATACTGAAAAACACAGCAAAAGAGACTTTAAAAGTTAAAAAAAACACACACTTACATACATTACAACGCATGCACAAAGCCACATATATACACAAAAACACATATACACAAATATATACACACATGAAACACATATACACAGACTGGGCCACAGCAACGTGTGGCAAGGGATGGCTAGTTATCTATATAAATAAAAATCTAATGTTCATTTGTGGGATTGACATAACTCAAAAACCACTGGACGAATTGCCGCCAAATTTGGCCACAAGACACCTATTAACCCATTTCTAAGCCGAAGAGTCGGCGTTGACCGTAGACACCTCCAAGGTCATGTGACTGGCATGACTTCATGGAGTACTGTTACCTTTCCGCCAAGGTGGTAACACCTCTCTGTGGCCGGAGTTGAGCATTGCCTCCAGACACTGGAGATGGGAAAACAGAGAAGTCCTTTACCTTTGTCTGTGTTGTATGTCATTGTTCACTGTTGTGTAAAAAGGCATTGAATGTTTGCCTCATATGTTTGTTGTGATCCGCTCTGAGTCCCTCCGGGGAGATAAAGCAGAATATAAATAAAGTATTATTATTATTATTATTATTATTATTATTTGAAACACAACAAGATGAGTTCACAGCAAACAAGATCACTCTGCTGTTTGTTGCACTGGATCACACGTCAGACACTTCCCAAGTATTATTATTATTATTATTATTATTATTATTATTATTTGTCTAGGACTGTGTGATGTATCAGCAAATAATGTATGCGGATCCAAGCAGGGTGGCCTTTAATTTTGTCATTGCCAATTGTGCTTAAGTGCAGGCCAAGGTCTTTAGGCACTACACCCAGTGTATTGATTCCTACTGGGACCGCCTTGACTGGCTTGTGCCAGAGTCTTTGCAGTTTGATCTTTAAATTCTCATATCGTATCAGCTTTTCCAGATGTTTCTCTTCAATCCTGCTGTTGCTTGTGATTGCAACATCGACAATCCATACTTTGTTTTTTAAATTATTATTATTATTATTATTATTATTATTTTACTGACACAAAAACACAGTATGTCACAGCAAATGAGATCTATATGCTAGATTTCATATCACAAAATCACAAGTCAAACCTTCCAAAGCTTCTAGGACTGTGTGATGTATTTTTGAATAATCCGCTCAGATCCAAATCAGGTGGCCTTTTGCAGTTGACAGATTGTGATTTTGTCTATGTTTATTGCTTCCAAATGCCGGCTGAGATCGTTTGGCATGGCACCCAGTGTGCCGATGACCACTGGGACCACTTCTACTGATTTATGTCAGAGCCTTTGCAGTTCAATTTTGAGGTCTTGATAGCGGCTGAGTTTTTCCTGTTGTTTTTCCTCAATGCGACTGTCACCCGGTATGGCGACGTCAATAATCCAGACTTTTTTCTTTTCCATAATCGTGATGTCGGTGTATTGTGTTCCAAATCTTTGTCAGTCTGGATTCGAAAGTCCCACAGTATTTTTGCATGTTCATTTTCCACAACCTTTTTGAGTTTATGATCCCACCAATTCTTTGCTGCTGGCAGGTGGAACTTGTGACATAAGTTCCAATGAATCATTTGGGCCACAGAGTTGTGCCTCTGTTTGTAGTCTGTCTGTGCGATTTTCTTGCAGCAGCTGAGGATATGGTCCATGGTTTCATCAGCTCCCTTGCACAGTCTGCATTTTGGGTCATCCGCTGATTTTTCAATCCTGGCCTGGTTCTGATGGTTTACTGCAAGAATCAGGCCTTCTTCTGTCTCCTTCTTCAAGGTTCCATTCATGAGCCATAACCAGGTCTTCTACTTGTTAACTTTTCCTTCAATCTTCTCAAGGAACTGCCCATACAAGGCTTTGTTGTGCCAGCTGTCAGCTCTGGTTTGGAGTGCAGTTTTCTTGTACTGACTCTTTGTCTGCTGTGCTTTGAGAAGTTTTCGATTATTGACTTAAATTAAAGCAGGTTCTTGGCTTTCCTTGACATATTCTGCCAGCGCATCATGTTTTTCTTCTTCAATTGCTTGTTTTACTTGTAGAACCCCTCTGCTACCAGACTTTCTAGGCAGATAGAGACGGTCAACATCACTGCGAGGATGTAATGAATTATGAATGGTCATGAGTTTTCTTGTATTTCTGTCCAAATTGTCCAGTTCTACCTTCATCCAGTTTATGATGCCAGCAGTATACCTTATGACAGGTATGGCCCAGGTATTTATGGACTTGATGGTATTGCCTCCCATTAGCACTATGGAGAAGCAAACCAAAACGAAGTCTATACTGGCTCGGTCGATGCCCAGGATAAAAAGGACCACAGTGGATGCTGCTGATTCTGGACATGCATCGACAAGTGGGCTACAGAATCAAAATGAACAATCACAGAAGCAACAGAACTATACAATGCCAGAAAACCGCAAAATTGTTGTTATTGTTGTTGTTGTTTACTCAAATAGTCCTTTGATGAAGGGTTAGAAGGCAGAATCATCAAGTTTGCAGATGACACCAAATTAGGAGGGATAGCCAATACTCCAGAGGACAGGAGCAGAATTCAAAACGATCTTGACAGATTAGAGAGATGATTGACCAAAACTAACAAAATGAAGTTCAACAGGGACAAATGCAAGATACTCCACTTAGGCAGAAAAAACGAAATGCAAAGATACAGAATGGGGGACAATGCATGGCTCGAGAGCAGTATGCGTGAAAAAGACCTTGGAGTCGTCGTGGACAACAAGTTAAACATGAGCCAACAATGTGATGTGGCGGCAAAAAAAAGCCAATGAGATTTTGGCCTGCATCAATAGGAGCATTTTGTCTAGATCTAGGGAAGTCATGCTACCCCTCTATTCCGCTTTGGTTAGACCACATCTGGAATATTGTGTCCAATTCTGGGCACCACAATTGAAGAGAGATATTGACAAGCTGGAATGTGTCCAGAGGAGCGTGACTAAAATGATCAAGGGTCTGGAGAACAAGCCCTATGAGGAGCGGCTTAAGGAGCTGGGCATATTTAGCCTGAAGAAGAGAAGGCTGAGAGGAGATATGATAGCCATGTATAAATATGTGAGAGGAAGCCACAGGGCAGAGGGAGCAAGCTTGTTTTCTGCTTCCCTGGAGACTAGGAACAATGGCTTCAAACTACAAGAGAGGAGATTCCATCTGAACATGAAGAAGAACTTCCTGACTGTGAGAGCTGTTCAGCAGTGGAACTCTCTGCCCTGGAGCATGGTGGAGGCTCCTTCTTTGGAAGCTTTTGAACAGAGGCTGGATGGCCATCTGTCAGGGGTGATTTGAATGCAATATTCCTGCTTCTTGGCAGGGGGTTGGACTGGATGGCCCATGAGGTCTCTTCCAACTCTTTGATTGTATGATTCTATGATTTGATAGAAGCACAAATGATCTGCTTTTGTACAAGGCAGTATGGCTGTGCATATTCCTGAGCCCAGATGGCACAGAGAGAGTGTGTGGAAAAAGTGTTTCAAGGACAGGCCATCAGGGAGTTCAGATACTGGAAGAAGGATTTCCAAAATTCCTACTCCCGACCAAAAATACAAATGCAACGAGAGGATGAATGATTGTATTATTTTAACCTCCCAAAATAGCTCACAGGCAAATAAAAGGGGGCACGCATCCACATATATAGGCCAAGAAGGAAAAATACAATGTCCACTTAGGAACTGGCTTGGAGGGAGCTCACCGAAAGCGTAACCTTCCCAAGGTACCTGCCATACAGAGCAGGGTTCAGTGGCTTCATCCGACAGACAATTCCAGCAGGAAAGGATGTGTCAAATCCCATTTTGCAGGCTGCCACTTCAAACAGTCACACACCTGGGTTTTGTCAGAGTGTGAAGGAATTCAAAGAATCAAATAATAAATAGTAGTAATACAATAAAGAGCGGAAAGGCATAAAGAGAGGGGAAAGGGCTATGCACTGCCATGGATTTGTGCCATACTTGGACTGGTTATGCTTGCTGTTTCATTTATTTACATCAACCTTCCTAATGCCGTGACCCTTTAATACAGTTCCTCACGTTGTGGTGACCCCCAACCATAATATTATTTCCGTTGCTACTTCAGAACTGTCATTTTGCTACTGTTATGAATCATCATGTAAATATCTGAGATGTAGGATGTATTTCCATTCACTGGACCAAATTTGGCACAAATACCCAATATTTATTTATTTATTTAAAACATTTATATTCTGCCCTTCTCACCCCAAAGAGAAGCAGATGGTGGAAACAGAAGAACGGCCTGCCTCAGGGGAGCGTGCTTGCTCCATCCATGTTCAACATCTACACAAATGACCAGCCACTGCCAGAAGGGACAGAGAGCTTCATCTATGCAGATGACCGTGCCATCACCACTCAATCAGGGAGCTTTGAGACGGTAGAACAGAAGCTCTCTGAAGCTCTAGGTTCTCTTACTGCCTACTACAGGGAAAACCAGCTGATCCCCAACCCATCTAAAACACAGACATGTGCCTTTCATCTCAAGAACAGAGAAGCATCCCGAGCTCTGAAGATCACCTGGGAAGGAATCCCACTGGAGCATTGCAGCGCACCCAAATACCTGGGAGTCACTCTGGACCGTGCTCTTACCTACAAGAAGCACTGCCTGAACATCAAGTAAAAAGTGGGTGCCAGAAACAATATCATACGAAAGCTGACTGGCACAACCTGGGGATCACAACCAGATACAGTGAAGACATCTGCCCTTGCGCTATGCTACTCTGCTGCTGAGTATGCATGCCCAGCGTGGAACACATCTCACCACACTAAAACAGTGGATGTGGCTCTGAATGAGACATGCCGCATTATCACGGGGTGTCTGCGCCCTACATCACTGGAGAAATTACACTGCTTAGCCGGTATTGCACCACCTGACATCCGCCGGGAAGTAGCAGCCAATGGTGAAAGGACCAAGGCAGAGACATCTCCAGCTCATCCCCTGTTTGGGTATCAGCCAGCACGTCAACGACTTAAATCTAGAAATAGTTTTCTTAGATCTACAGAGACATTGGCTGGAACACCCCAGCAAGCAAGAGTCCAGAAGTGGCAGGCTCAAACCCAGAATCTCAACCAATGGCTGATGCCAAATGAGAGACTCCTTCCTGGGCACACAGAAAACTGGGCGACTTGGAAGGCGCGGAACAGACTGCGCTCTGGCACCACGAGATGCAGAGCCAACCTTCAGAGATGGGGCTACAAAGTGGAATCCTCGACATGCGAGTGTGGAGAAGAGCAAACCACTGACCACCTGCTGCAATGCAACCTGAGCCCTGCCACATGCACAATGGAGGACATTCTTGCAGCAACACCAGAAGCACTCCAAGTGGCCAGATACTGGTCAAAGGACATTTAATCAACTACCAAACTCACAAGTTTTGTATTTGTCTGTTTGTTTGCTTTGTTCTGTTAGAAATGTAATATAATGGACTGGTTGCTCTGACGCGGCAAATAAATAAAACCCCAAAGGGGACTCAGGGTGGAGCACAGCACATATACAGCAGACATTCAATGCTGGGACACAAAGTCTTAGATACATACATAAACATTAAAAACATTTATCAAAATATTAAAATACACCATTTAAAACCGTCCTAGTCATTCACGTCAAATCTAATTCGCTTGGTCATTTTTCCTATTGCTGCTTTATTGCCCTGTCCCAAAAGTTTGGCCCCACAGCCAAGTTTTTACCATCCTTCAAAAGGACAGGAGGGAGAAGGCCGACCTGATCTCACCAGGAAGGGAGTTTTATAGCCAGGGGGCAATCACCGAGAAGGCCCTGTCTCTCTTCCCCACCAATCATACCTGTGACAATGGCGGGATGGAAAGCAGGGCCTCTCCAGAGGGTCTTAATCTCCGCGATGGTTCATAGGGAGAGATGCGTTCAGACAGGTAATTTGGGCTGGGGCCGTTTAGGGCTTTATAGGCAAAGCCAGCACTTTGAATTTTGCCCGTTAGCAAACTGACAGCCAGTGGAGCTGGCGTAACATGGGAGTTGTATGCTCCCTGTATGCCACCCCAGTTATTAACCTGGCTGCCTCTCGTTGGACTATTTGAAACTTCCGAGCAGTCTTCAAAGGCAACCCCACGTAGAGTGCGTTGCAGTAGTCTATCCTAGATGTAATGAGAGCGTGGACCACCATGGCCAGGTCTGACTTCCCAAGGTACAAGTTTTAATTTAATACGACCAAATTTGAATACTGGTGGGGTTGAGTGGGATTGATTTTGCCATTTGAGACCTGTAATTGCTGGGATTTAGGAAAACTCCCAAGCGGTGAGCCTGTGTATTCAGAGGGAGTGTAACCCCATCCAACCCTGGTTGTAACCCTATACCCTATAGCCTTATGACTGACCCAGAAAGCATGCGCGCCTGCCTGCAGTCGAGCGCCTCCTCTGGAGTAAGATAATTTGCCTCCTTGCCTTGGAAAATGTGTGTGGCATGCAGGCCCAGAAAGCACACATACCTGCCTGAAACCGAGTACCTCCTCTAGAGTAAGAAACAGGTAAGAGGCCTCTTTAAATTGTGCACTTGTCTGTAGCTGAGCACCTCTCCTCTAGAGTAAAACAACTGAAATGCCTAAAATGATGGGGAGCCTGTCCCCCAAAACGGGCCGATAGAAAACAGATTTTTAAATATATGTTTTATTGCCAACACGGGTAGAATGATATCACAATCCATCACCATCTATATAAATAAAAAGTAATGTTCATTTGTGGGATTAACATAACTCAAAAACCAATTCTATCGTTGGTGGAGTTCAGAATGTTATTTGATTGTAATGAACTATTTTTATTGATTTTATTTATTGTGTCACCAGCAACCATACCATTGTGTTACAATTCTAACAGAACAAAACAAACACACAGATTAAAAAGAAAAAAGAAAAAGAAAAAAACACACAGATTTTGCAAACTTGGTATTTGGTTAAATGTCCTTTGACCAGTATCTGGCCACTTGGAGTGCCTCTGGTGTTGCCGCAAGAAGGTCCTCCCTTGTGCATGTGGCTGGGCTCAGGTTGCATTGCAGTAGGTGGTCAGTGGTTTGCTCTTCTCCACACTCGCATGCCGAGAATTCAACCCTGTAGCCCCATTTCTGAAGGTTGGCTCTGCATCTTGTGGTGCCAGAGCGCAGTCTGTTCAGCGCCTTCCAAGTCACCCAGTTTTCTGTGTGCCCAGGGGCGAGTCTCTCATCTGGTATCACCCATGGATTGAGGTGCTGGGTTTGGGCCTGCCACTTTTGGACTCCTGCTTGCTGGGGTGTTCCAGCGAGTGTCTCTGTAGATCTAAGAAAACTATGTCTTGATTTAAGTCGTTGACGTGCTGGCTGATACCCAAACAGGGGATGAGCTGGAGAGGTCTCTGCCATGGTCCTTTCACTATTGGCTGCTACTTCCTGGCGGATGTCAGGTGGTGCAATACCGGCTAAGCAGTGTAATTTCTCCAGTGGTGTAGGGTGCAGACACCCCGTGATTATGCGGCATGTCTCATTAAGAGCCACATCTACTGTTTTAGTGTGGTGGGATGTGTTCCACACTGGGCATGCATACTCAGCAGCAGAGTAGCATAGCGCAAGGGCAGATGTCTTCACTGTGTCTGGTTGTGATCCCCAGGTTGTGCCAGTCAGCTTTCGTATGATGTTGTTTCTAGCGCCCACTTTTTGCTTGATGTTCAGGCAGTGCTTCTTGTAGGTCAGAGCACGGTCCAAAGTGACTCCCAGGTATTTGGGTGTGTTGCAATGCTCCAGTGGGATCCCTTCCCAGGTAATCTTCAGAGCTCGGGATGCTTGTCTGTTCTTAAGGTGAAAGGCGCATGTCTGTGTTTTAGATGGATTAGGGATCAGTTGGTTTTCCCTGTAATAGTCAGTAAGAGCACCTAGAGCTTCGGAGAGCTTCTGTTCAACCATCTCAAAGCTCCCTGCTTGAGTGGTAATGGCACGATCATCAGCATAGATGAAACTCTCTGTCCCTTCTGGCAGTGGCTGGTCATTTGTGTAGATGTTGAACATGGATGGAGCAAGCACGCTCCCCTGAGGCAAGCCGTTCTTCTGTTTCCGCCATCTGCTTCTCTGGCCCTGGAACTCAACAAAGAAGCTCCTGTTTTGTAGCAGGTTTCCTATGAGGGGGTGAGGTGGTAGTCCTTTGTGATATTATACATTTTTCTCAGGAGGAGGCGGTGGTTCACAGTATCATAGGCTGCTGACAAGTCTATGAAGACAGCTCCTGTGATCTGCTGCCTTTCAAAGCCATCTTCTATGTGCTGAGTCAGGTTCAGCACTTGCGATGTGCAGCTTTTGCCTTTTCTGAAGCCAGCTTGCTGTGGGATCAGACATGGGTCTATATTTTCCATAATTCTATGCAAAATAAGTCTCTCCAGAACTTTGTAGAGGTGGCACAACAGGGAGATTGGTCTGTAGCTTTTTGGGTCGTTACGGTCTTTGCCTGGCTTCAAGATGGCGATGACTCTTGCTTTCCTCCAGATTTTGGGGATCTGACAGGATGCAGTGCAGTTGTTCATCAGCTCCAGCAGTCAGTAATGAACTATAAATCCCAGCAACTACAACTCCCAAATGTCAAGATCTATTTTCCCCGGACTCCACCAGTGTTCACATTTGGGCATATTGAGTATTTGTACCAAGTTTGGTCCAGATCCACCATTGCATGTGTCCACAGTGCTCTCTGGGTATAGGTGAACTACAACTCCCAAACTCAAGGTCAATGCCCATCAAACCCTTCCAGTGTTTTCCATTGGTCATGGGACCCAAGTTCGGTTCAAATCCATCGCTGGTGGAGTTCAGAAAGCTCTTTGATTATAAGTGAACTATAAATCCCAGCAACTACAACTCCCAAATTACAAAATCAATCCTCCCCCAACCCCACTAGCATTCACATTTGAGTGTTTTGGGTGTTTGTGCCCAGTTTGGTCCAGTGAATGAAAACGCATCCTTCATATCAGATATTTACATTATGATTTATAACAGTAGTAAAATGACTGTTATGAAGTAGCGATGAAAACAAAACAAACAACACGAGGGACTGGATTAAGGGGTCGTGGCATCAGGAAGGTTGAGAACCACTGATCTAGACTTACATTTATTCCAAATTTTCCATATTTCTATCAATGCTTGTTTCAAATTATATTGAATTCCAACTAATTTCTTGTATATGAACCCCATCAGGCCTTTCTCCTTTTCTAGTTTCCACTTTAAAATTTGATCCAAATCTGTTTCTGGGCCTTTGTTTTTCCTCCACTTTGTGATCCTTTGTTTCAATCCATTCCAAAGGAGCCAGTTACATTAACCACATTTGGGAGACGAGAAAACAGATATTTTGACAACCCAGAGCGAAAACAGATTATCTGCCCTCCTGATTATGGGAGGCTCCCAAACTTACTTACTTACTTACTTAGGCGATCCCTCGTTGGACAAGTAAGATGGTCTTCCATGATGGGTTTCCTTGTGGATTTGTAGGTGGCTGTGGAGCCCTATTCTTGACCCGCATCTTCTCCCACAGTGAAGGCATTGGTTTCCAGATGGAAGGCGGTCCCGGTCAGGGTTGGCTTCCTCCTGGCACGTTTCTCTCTTTCACCCTCCACTCGTGCCTCCTCGAATTCTGCAGCACTGCTGGTCACAGCTGACCTCCAGCTGGAGCGCTCAAGGGCCAGGGCTTCCCAGTTCTCAGTGTCTATGCCAGAGTTTTTAAGGTTGGCGTTGAGCCCATCTTTAAATCTCTTTTCCTGTCCACCAACGTTCCGTTTTCCGTTCTTAACTTCAGAGTAGAGCAACTGCTTTGGGAGGCAGTGGTCATTCATCCAGACAACGTGGCCGGTCCAGCGGAGTTGATGGCAGAGGACCATCGCTTCAATGCTGGTGGTCTTTGCTTCTTCCAGCACGCTGACGTTTGTCCGCTTGTCTTCCCAAGAGATTTGCAGGATTTTCCGGAGGCAGCGCTGATGGAATCGTTCCAGGAGTTGCATGTGACGTCTGTAGACAGTCCACGTTTCGCAGGCATAGAGCAGGGTTGAGAGGACAATAGCTTTATAGACAAGCACCTTGGTATCCCTACGGATGTCCCAGTCCTCAAACACTCTCTGCTTCATTTGGGAAAATGCTGTACTCGCAGAGCTCAGGCGGTGTTGTATTTCAGTGTCGATGTTGACTTTGGTGGAGAGGTGGCTGCCAAGGTAGCGGAAATGGTCAACATTTTCTAATGTTACACCATTAAGCTGTATCACTGGCATTGGAGAGGGGGTGGCTGGTGTCTGCTGGAACAGCACTTTGGTTTTCTCGATGTTCAGTGACAGGCCAAGCTTCGTGTATGCTTCTGCGAAGGTGTTTAGAGTGGCTTGTAGATCTGCTTCTGAATGCGCATAGACGACATTGTCATCAGCAAAAACTGGATTGGGACTCCCATAGAAAGCCAGGACATGAAACAGGTTTACCCCGAATGTCTCTGAATTGATCCATTTCCTTTACCCTCTCGACTAGGTTTGCTTTCCACTTTAAGGTGTTCCAAGGCACATTTTGGCTTCCATAGGATTCGTAGCACCTCGTCCAAGCTTGTATGAATGGCGACTACCATGGAATAAACACAGACTTCTATGGAACATTTGGAGAAAATTCTGAACGTTCCTTTTTCATTGGCAAAAGGAGCAGAAAGCGAAGGAAAAATGAGAAATTCCTTTTCAGTGTTACTTTTATGAAATTTCAGCTTGGTTGTTTTCCTAAGAGCTTAAATGTGAGGAGTAACACTTTGAGATGCTTTTATTAACAGAACATGAACACGCTGTTTCAAAAAGGCCGAGAAATGATTAAATAGCTTTCATCCACTGCTGAAGCATGGGCCAACGTCTCAGATGCATGTGCCAATGTCTCAGGCAATTGTTTCAATGCCTTGGATCCAAACTCCACCATATTTGACATGTGTATAAATTACGGGTTTGGAACATGGACTTCCAGATGTTATTGGACTACAGTGCTCACCAACCCTAGCCAGAACAGCCAATGGTGAGAAATTATGGGAGCTGTGGTCTGATATCATTGGGAAGGCAGCACGATTCCCACTCCTGAGAAAAAACATGAAATGCTCTGCTGAGCTATGCTTTGGAGAGCCATATGTACTCCTAGTTTGGAGTGCTTTTTCAAGGCTGTGAGCCTAGTCACTTATTAAATTAGTGTAGCTCTGGTTGGAAGAGGAAAAAAAATATTTGTTAGCCTACAAGGTCTTTTCTGATTTAATGGTTCAGTGATTGCAAACAGCTCTTTAGAAGGAAGGACCAGATTGAGAAAAAGTATCATGAGACTGGCCTTGCCCAGAAGATGCAACTATGGAAGCCTCCAGAGAAACCTCCCACAAACAGATTCAACATCTGCGCATGAGAGAGAAACCATGAGGTTGTTGTTGTTGTTGTTGCTGTTGTTGTTGTTGTTGTTGTTGTGTTTGTGGACATGCAGGCCCTGTTGGCTCAGTGTATCGGCTCTATATGCAAATTATCTTGCACAAAAAGTAGTTTTCATACAACAGGCCTTGAAATAGAGCATGGGATGCCAGAAGTTGCCTCTGTGTAGAACCTCATGGACCATAGGTCAAATCCTCTGGTTAATGTGGTATTGACACTGAAATACCGCCTGAGCTCTGCGAGTGCAGCATTTTTCTGAATGGAGCACAGAGTATTTGAGGATCAGAACAACCATAGGGATACCAAGGTGTTTGGTTATAAAGCTACTAGCCATCCCCTGCCACACATTGCTGTGGCCCAGTCTGTGTATATGTTCTCTGTGTGTGTATGTATATGTGTCTATATACGTGTTTGCATATCTATAGATAGATAGATTGGTGTATATGTGTGTGTATATGTGTGTATATATTTGTGTATTTCTGTGTTTATATGTGTATATGTATATTGTATATATGTGTGCGCTTGTGCATATATGTGTGTATGTATGCCTATATGTATATGTGTGCATATGTATATGTAAATATGTATGTGTGCATATGTATATTTGTGTATGCATGTGTATATATGTGTGTGTGTGTGTGTCTGTATGTATGTATGCATGTGTATATGTATATGAGTGCATATGTATATAGATTAATTGGGGGGGGGTTAAGTCTGTTCTGCTGGGTTTTTTTGTATGTGTTTTAGGGGTGATGGACACTCATTTGACTGATAGGTGTATTGTGTCCAAATTTGGTGTCAATTCATCCAATGGTTTTTGAGTTATGTTAATCCCACAAATGAACATTACATTTTTATTTAGCTAGATTGTCCTCCCAACCCTGTGAGACATGGACTGTCTACAGACATCACATGCAACTCCTAGAACGATTCTATCAGCGCTGCCTCTGAAAAATCCTGCAAATCTCTTGGGAAGACAGGCAGACAAATGTAAGCATGCTGGAAGAAGCAAAGACCACCAGCACTGAAGTGATGGTCCTCTATAATCAACTCTGCTGGATCGGCCATGTTGTCTGAATACCTGACCTCCATCTCCCAAAGCAGTTGCTCTACTACAAACTCAAGAACGAAAAATGTAATATTGGTGGGCAGCAAAAGAGATGTAAAGATGGGCTCAAAACCAACCTTAAAAACTCTGGCATAGACACTGAGAACTGGGAAGCCCGGACTCTTGAGCGCTCCAGCTGGAGGTCAGCTGTGACCAGCAGTGCTGTAGAATTTGAAGAGGCACGAATGGAGGGCAAAAGAGAGAAACGTGCCAAGAGGAAGGTGCGTCAAGCCAACCCTGACTGGAACCGCCTTCCACCTGGAAACCAATGCCCTCACTGCGGGAGAAGATGCAGATCAAGAATAGGGCTCCACAGTCACATACGTACCCACCGCCAGTACACCGATCTTGGAAGACAATCCTACTCGGGCAATGAGGGATCGCCTAAGTAGAGTTGGAAGAGACCTCATCGGTCATACAGTTCATACCTATTCTGCCAAAAAGCGGGAAAATAAAATTCAAAGCACCCCCAATAGATGGCCATCCAGCCTGATTAAAAGCCTCCAAAGAAGGAGCCTCCACCAAACTCCGGGGCAGAGAGAGAGTTCCACTGCTGAACAGCCCTCTCTCACAGTCAGGAAGTTCTTCCTAATGTTCAAGTGGAATCTTCTTTCCTGACATTTGAATCCATTGTTCCACATCCTAGTCTCCAGGGCAGCAGAAAACAAGCTTGCTCCCTCCTCCCTATGACTTCCCCTCACTTCTTGATCCATGGCCCTCATCATGTCTCCTCTCAGCCTTCTATTCTTCAAGCTAAACATGCCCAGCTCCTTAAGCCACTCCTCATAGGACTTGTTCTCCAGACCCTTGATCCTTTGAGTTACCCTCTTCTAGACACATTCCAACTTGTCATCATCTCCCTTCAATTGTGGTACCCAGAACTGGACACAGTGTGATTCCAGGTGTGGTCTGACCAAGGCAGAATAGAGGAGTTGGCATGACTTTCCTGGATCTAGACACTAGACTCCTGTTGATGCAGGCCAACATCCAACTGGCTTTTCAAGCTGCCGCATCACATTGTTGGCTCATGTTCAACCTACTCCCCACAAGGATTCCAAGATCTTTAAGCCAGGCATCGTCCCCCATTCTGTCTCTTTGCATTTCATTTTTTTTCTGCTTAGATGGTGTATCTTACATTTGTCCTTGTTGAACTTAATTTTGTTAGTTTTGGCCAATCATCTCTCTAATCGGTTGAGATCATTTTGAATTCTGCTCCTGTCTTCTGGCCCGCCCTCCCAATTTGGAGTTGTCTGCAAACTTAATGATCATACCTTCTAACCTTCATCCAAATAATTGATAAAGATCCTGGGCAGAACCAGGACCCCTGCTTATGTAGGTGAACTATAAATCCCAGCAACTGCAACTCCCAAATGTCAATTTCTATTTTCCCCAAACTCCACCAGTGTTCAAATTCGGGTATATGGAATATCCGTTTGGTCCAGATCCATCATTGTTTGAGTCCACAGTGCTCTCTGGAAGTAGGTGAACTACAACTCCCAAACTCAATGCCAATGTCCGCCAAACCCTTTTCTGTTTGTCAGGGGAGGTCTGCATGCCAAAATTGGATCAATCCCATTGTTGGTGAGGTTCAGAATGCTCTTTCCAAGTAATTGCAACTCACAAATGTCACGGTCTTATTTTCCCCAAACTTTTCCAATTTTTTCTCTTGGTCATGGGAGTTCTGTGTGTCAAGTTTGGTCCAGATCCATCATTGTTTGAGTCCACAGTGTGCTCTGGATGTAGGTGAACTACAACTCCAAAACTCAAGGTCAATGCCCACCAAACCCTTCCAGTATTTTCTCTTGGTCATGGGAGTTCTGTGTGCCAAGTTTGGCTCAATTCCATCATTGGTGGAGTTCAGAATGCTCTTTGATTGTCGGTTAACTATAAATCCCAGCAACTAGAACTCCCAAATGACAAAATCAACTCCCTCCAACCCCCTCAGTATTCAAATTTGAGTGTATCAGGTAGTAAAGGTAAAGGTAAAGGCTTTCCTCTGACATTAAGTCCAGTCGTGTCCGACTTTGGGGTGTGGTGCTCATCTCCATTTCTAAGCTGAAGAGCTGGCATTGTCAGTAGACACCTCTAAGGTCATGTGGCCGGCATGACTTCATGGAGCGCCGTTATTAGTATCAGGTATTTGTGCCAAATTGGATCCAGTGAATAAAAATACATCCTGCACATTTATATTCATAACAGTAGCAAAATTACAGTTATGAAGTAGCAATGAAAATAATTTTAATATTTGGGGGTCACCACTACATGGGGAACTTCATCAAAGGGTTGCAGTATTCAGAAGGTTGAGAAACATTGTCCTAAATGATACAAGGCACTTCAGGTAAAAGAGTCCTTGTTAGACCAAATCAGACCTGTCAGGACCTTGGACAGCACATTGCATAAGGTGCAGCAGACTGGCATCTTTCCTTGTTAGGGGAGCTGTTATCTCACCAAGGTAATGAAGCTGCCTGAAGTCTCTGAGGCTGGTTTTACTTTTGCCATTACAATCGGTGCTCTGCACTCATGGCATACAAACCCTGCAAATGTGGGAAAACTGAATATCTCCAAGGACAGAGCAAATTCCTTCTTGTGGAGCCAGCAAGTAGGAGGGTGATAGAAATAGATCAAATCATAAAATTGGAAGAGGCTCCAAGGGCCATCCAGTCCAGCCCCATTCTGTGAGGCTGAAACAGCAAATCAAAACACATATTATTATTATTATTATTATTATTATTATTATTATTATTTCTTATCTCGGCACAGTTCATAGAGCAGTTGTTCTTTGGCAGCTGACATGCCTTCGATGTTGATTGAGATTATTGTCATGATTGGTCCTGAAAAGGGCCGTTGGTTGTTTTGCTTGCTTGTTTGCATGCTGCAAGTTGTCTCTGGTTGCTTCTGGATTGAGAGAATCGGCCGACTACGAAGACGTTGCCCAGGGGACGCCCGGATGTCTTGCAATCCTGCGAGGAGGGTTCTCTCATGGGAAAACCAGCTGATCCCTAATCCATCTAAAACACAGACATGCGTCTTTCACCTTAAGAACAGACAAGCATCCCGAGCTCTGAGGATTACCTGGGAAGGGATCCCACAGGAGCATTGCAACACACCCAAATACCTGGGAGTCACTTTGGACTGTGCTCTGACCTACAAGAAGCACTGCCTGAACATCAAGCAAAAAGTGGGCGCTATAAACAACATCATACGAAAGCTGACTGGCACAACCTGGGGATCACAACCAGACACAGTGAAGACATCTGCCCTTGCGCTATGCTACTCTGCTGCTGAGTATGCATGCCCAGTGTGGAACACATCTCACCACACTAAAACAGTAGATATGGCTCTTAATGAGACATGCCGCATTATCACAGGGTGTCTGCGCCCCACACCACTGGAGAAATTACACTGCTTAGCCGGTATTGCACTACCTGACATCCGCCGGGAAGTAGCAGCGAATAGTGAAAGGACCAAGGAAGTGACATCTCCAGCTCATCCCCTGTTTGGGTATCAGCCAGCACATCAATGACTTAAATCAAGACATAGTTTTCTTAGATCTACAGAGACACTTGCTGGAACACCCCAGTAAGTGAGAGTCCAAAAGTGGCAGGCCCAAACCCAGCACCTCAATCCGTGGGTGATACCAGATGAGAGACTCCCACCTGGACACACAGAGGACTGGGCACCTTGGAAGGCGCTGAACAGACTGCTCTCTGGCACCACGAGATGCAGAACCAATCTTAAGAAATGGGGCTACAAAGTGGAATCCACGGCATGCGAGTGTGGAGAAGAGCAAACCACAGACCACCTGCTGCAATGCAACCTGAGCCCTGCCACGTGCACAATGGAGGACCTTCTTGCGGCAACACCAGAGGCACTCCAAGTGGCCAGATACTGGTCAAAGGACATTTAACCAACTACCAAGTTTGCAAAATCTGTGTGTTTTTTTCTTTTTCTTTTTAATCTGTGTGTTTGTTCTGTTCTGTTAGAATTGTAACACAATGGTATGGTTGCTGATGACACAATAAATAAATAAATAAATAAATATTATTATTGCCAACAGAATTGGGGCAAACTTCCCACACAGAACCCTCCTGACCAACAGAAAATACTTAAGGCCATCCAGTCCAACTCCCTTCACCAGGGCAAGAAAACGTAATCAAAGCCCTCCTGACAAAGAGCCATCCAGCCATAGAGAAAGATAGATAGATATGATTCACACACAGAGAGATATAGTATCATAGATTTGAAAGGGACCCCTAAAGAAGGACATTTCTATGTTGCATGTTCCAGAGGAGGCAAACCAGACAATCTCCACATCAACACTGACAAAGAAACAGCAAGAAATACTGTTTATCCACAAGCAGAAAGAAATTACATAGATTAGAAACCAACACTTTCTCATTGTTTTCCAGATCACCAGACTGGGCCACAACAACGCAGAGCAGGGGATGGCATATATATATATATATATATATATATATATATATATATATATATGCCATCCCCTGTCACGCGTTGTTGTGGCCCACATGAGGGTTCTGTGTGGGAGGTTTGGCCCAATTCTATCGTTGGTGGGGTTCAGAATGCTCTGTGATTGTAGGTGAACTATAAATCCCAGCAACTACAACTCCCAAATGTCAAGATTCTATTTTCCCCAAACTCCACCAGTGTCCACATTTGGGCATATTGAGTATTCGTATAGAGTTTGGTCCAGATCTATCACTGTTTGAGTCCACAGTGATCTCTGGATGTAGGTGAACTACAACTCCAAAACCAAAGGACACTGCCCACCAAACCCTTCCAGTATTTTCTGTTGGTCATGGGAAAACTGTGTGCCAAATTTGGCTCAATTCCATCGCTGGTGGGGTTCAGAATGCTCTTTGATTGTAGGTGAAATATAAATCCCAGAAACTACAACTCTCAAATGACAAAATCAAGGTTTTTGAGTGAAGGACATACATTGGGTTGTTAGGTGTATGCTGTCCAAATTTGGGGTCAATTGGCCCACTGGTTTTTGAGTTCTGTTAATCCCACAAATGAACACTACATTTTTATTTATATAGATATACACATTCTGATCTAGGGAGTCCCTGGTGGTGCAGTGGGTTAAACTGCTGAATTGCTGAGCTTGTTGACCAACAGGTCACATCTTCGAATCCAGGAAGCGGCGTGAGCTTCTGCTGTCAGCTCCAGCTTCTGTCAACCTAGCAGTTTGAAAACATGCAAATGTGAGTAGATCAATAGGTACTGCTCCGGCGAGAAGGTAACAGCGCTCCATGCAGTCATGCTGGCCACATGACCTTGGAGGTGTCTACGGACAATGCCGGCTCTTCAGCTTAGAAATGGAAATGAGCACCAACCCCCAGAGTCGGAAACGACTGGACTTAATGCCAGGGGAAAACCTTTACCTTTACCTTTACCCACTGAGGTGGAAGACTTGTGAAGTGGGGGAGGAAAGTGCTCACAAGAACATAAAACAAGCATGGGAAATAATTTGAAATGTGTGGCCGAAGCAGCAACAGCTCTATGGGTTCATTCCTTTCCTAAGCTTGAATGTTTCCTGAGAAAAACATCAGCGTGAGCCTGGCTTCGTAAAATCGTAATCAAAATCTTTTTGTATATAAACTGATCTTTTGAAAGAATGAATTGATGTCAAACTTTTCCATGCACCAGAGGGGCTTGCGTTAGCATAGTCTTGCCTCCTTCTCTTTGTGTGTGTGTGTGCATACGTTTCTGAGAAAGCCAAACCTCTAAAAAAAGACCCACAGACATGCCTCAACATGCCCAAACCTGCCCAGAATGGCTGTAAAACACAGAAATTCTGGCCTTTTTTAAGACAAGGCAGGGATTAGTTTAGTTTAACTGTGGTGGCTCAAGTGAGGATATCAAAGGAAAGAAGGATTAAAAGAAGAGGAGAAAGCGGCTCAAATGATACACAAGCTTGCCACTTGACAGAGTGATCTTCCCTTCATAAAGAGACATAAAAATATTTTATTTTATTCCAGAAAAAGACTCAGGAGCATCCCGTTAGTGTCATAGTTTAATCCTATTTTAATATTTATGTGCTGGAGAGTTTAAGCAGTTGCTCTACTCCGAACTCAAGAACGGAAAACAGAATGTTGGTGGGCATTTGGGAGCCTCCTGAAATTGGGAATGCAGATGTCTGTTCTTGCTCTGGGGTGCTTAAAGGTCTTTTTTGTATTCACCCATTATGAGGAAGGCCTTCCCAGGCTCCCCTTCCTATCATTATAGGCATTTATGATCTTTTACTCTAGAGCAGTGGTTCTCAACCTGTGGGCCGCCAGATGTTTGGCCTTCAACTCCCAGAAATCCTGATATCGAGACTGAATTTGGGAGAGTCTCCCCGGTAGAAGAAACTCCTAGGACCACACCAAAGAGGGTCTCTGTACCTTGGCGAGATCAGAGAAGTGAATTCCAGCAGCAGAAAAATATTTAAAAATAATAAAATCTCACCATCTCCCGAAGCAGTTGCTCTACTCCGAACTCAAGAACAGAAAATGGAATACTAGGTTCTTGTGGGTTTTTTCGGGCTATAGGGCCATGTTCTAGAGGCATTTCTCCTGACGTTTCGCCTGCATCTATGGCAAGCATCCTCAGAGGTAGTGAGGTCTGTTGGAATTAGGACAATGGGTTCATATATCTGTGGAATGGCTGGGGTGGAGCAAAGAGCTCTTCTCTGCTGGAGCTAGGTGTGAATGTTTCAACTGACCACCTTCATTAGCATTTGAAGGCCTGCCTGAGCCTGGGAAAATCTCTTGCTGGGAGGTGTTAATCTGTGCCTGGTTGTTTCCTCTCTGTTGTTTTGCTGTTGCAATTTTAGAGTTTTTTTAATACTGGTAGCCAGATATTGTTCATTTTCATAGTCTCTTCCTTTCTGTTGAAATTGTCCACATGCTTGTGGATTTCAATGGTTTCTCTGTGTAGTCTGACATGATGGTTGTTGGTGTGGTCCAGCATTTCTGTGTGCCCAGCCAGGCCTTCAAATGCTAATGAAGATGGTCAGTTGAAACATTCACACCTAGCTCCAGCAGAGAAGAGCTCTTTGCCCCACCCCAGCCATTCCACAGATATATAAACCCATTGTCCTAATTCCAACAGACCTCACTACCTCTGAGGATGCTTGCCATAGATGCAGGCGAAACGTCAGGAGAAATGCCTCTAGAACATGGCCCTATAGCCCGAAAAAACCCACAAGAACCTAGTGATTCCAGCCATGAAAGCCTTCAACAATACAGAAAATGGAATGTTGGTGGGCAGGAAAACAGATTGAAAGATGGGCTCAAAGCCAACCTTAAAAACTCTGGCATAGACACTGAGAACTGGGAAGCCCTGGCCCTTGAGCACTCCAGTTGGAGGTCAGCTGTGTCCAGCAGTGCTGCAGAATTTGAAGAGGCAGGGTGAAAGAGAGAAACGTGCCAAGAGGAAGAGGCCGCCTTCCACCTGGAAACCAATGCCCTCACTGGGGGAGAAGATGCAGATCAAGAATAGGGCTCTATAGTCACCTACGGACCCACCGCCAGTACACCGATCTTGGAAGACAATCCTACTCGGACAATGAGGGATTGCCTAAGTAAGTAAAGTAAGCCACATGCAGCCAAAGTCATTTGGCTACCCATTGCAACTGATAAAAGAATCACCCTCTGCTATTGCATGGATGAAGCCAACTGGATTTGCAGTTCAGTCTTCTAAAGAAGGGAAAGTGATGGGACAGAAGATGGAGCGAGTTGGAGAAGTCACAGCTGAAACTGAGATTTCAAGTTTTAGGTTTTCGGTTCGTTAATATAAGTGGGCCTAGTTTCTTCAGCTCCTACGACATGTTCCCAAGGCATCACTAAACACCTCTGAGAAGGCAGTCATTCCTAATTGTCAATCCCTTTGAATGTAACAAGAAAAGAACACACCCAAAGTGTCCAGGAAGGGAACAGCTATGGATGGGAACTGATCTGTCTGTAAATGAGAATAGCCATATCTTCCCACTTTGAAAGCGATAACAGAGGCTTCAATGTACAAGGCTCGTTGTCCAGAGCCGAATATGACCGAGATTATTTGCAGGAGCCCATGCCAAAGTGCTGCAGTAAATGGACTTGGCGATTCCCAGCCCTGAAACAGGATGCTTGTAAAGATAAGCACACTGAAATGGTGACAGGAAACAAGTCGAGGTGAGCTATCTTCACTACCAGGAAAAAGAAAATCCAGATTCAAGTCTACCTCATTGGCGAAGACAGGAAACAGGGTCTCACACGGTCTTCTTCTCCATGAGGAGAAGCTGAAGAAAAGATTTCGGCAATGGATGTAAATTTGTTGTTCATTCGTTCAGTCATCTCCGACTCTTCGTGACCTCATGGACCAGCCCATGCCAGAGCTCCCTATCAGCCGTCACCACCCCCAGCTCCTTCAAGATCAGTCCAGTCACTTCAAGGATGCCATCCATCCATCTTGCCCTTGGTCGGCCCCTCTTCCTTTTGCCTTCCACTTTCCCCAGCATCATTGTCTTCTCTAGGCTTTGCTGTCTCCTCATGATGTGGCCAAAGTACTTCAACTTTGTCTCTAGTATCCTTCCCTCCAGTGAGCAGTTGGGCTTTATTTCCTGGAGGATGGACTGGTTGGAACTTCTCGCAGTCCAAGGCACTCTCAGAACTTTCCTCCAACACCACAGCTCAAAAGCATTGATCTTCCTTCGCTCAGCCTTCCCTAAGGTCCAGCTCTCACATCCGTAGGTTACTACAGGGAATACCATGGCTTTGACGAGGCAGATCTTTGTTGCCAGTGTGATGTCTCTACTCTTTACTATTTTATCACGATTGGACATTGCTCTCCTCCCAAGAAGTAAGCGTCTTCTGATTTCCTGGCCACAGTCTGCATCTGCAGTCATCTTTGCGCCTAGAAATACAAAGTCTGTCACGGTCTCCACGTGTTCTCCCTCTATTTCCCAGTTGTCGATCATTCTTGTTGCCGTAATCTTGGTTTTTTTTATGTTTAGCTGCAACCCGGCTTTTGCGCTTTCTTCTTTCACCTTGATTAGAAGGCTCCTCAGCTCCTCCTCGCTTTCGGCTATCAGAGTGGTGTCATCTGCATATCTGAGGTTGTTAATGTTTCTTCCAGCAATTTTCACCCCAGCTTTGCATTCCTCAAGCCCCGCACATCCTTGCATGATGTGTTCTGCATACAAGTTAAAAAGGTTGGGTGAGAGTCTGCAGCCTTGCCGTACGCCTTTCCCAATCTTGAACCCGTCTGTTGTTCCGTGGTCAGTTCTGACTGTTGCTACTTGGTCCTTGTACAGATTCCTCAGGAGAGAGACAAGGTGGCTTGGGATGCCCATCCCACCAAGAACTTGCCACAATTTATGATGATCCACACAGTCAAAGGCTTTAGAATAGTCATTGAAGCAGAAATAGATGTTTTTCTGAAACTCCCTGCCTTTCTCCATTCTCCAGCATCCGGATATTGGCAATCTGGTCTCTGGTTCCTCTGCCTTTTCTAAACCCAGCTTGAACATCTGGCAACTCTTGCTCCATGTATTGCTGGAGTCTTCCTTGCAGGATCTTGAGCATTACCTTAACTGGCATGGATGTAAATAGTATAAATAATATGTACAATATTTTTTGTGGTCCACATCCCAAGATAGAGAAAACAAAACTCTGGCATAGATACTGAGAATTGGGAAGCCCTGTCCCTGTTTCTCATCCACCAAACGTACTTGTGATGAAGGCGGTAACGAGAGCAGGGCTTCCCCAGATGATGTTAAGGTCCTAGATGGTCCATAAGGGGAGATGTGTTCGGACATGTAAATTGGGCCAGAACCGTTTGTGTTGCTCAATCTTCATAATGCCGTGACCCCTTAATACAGCTCCTCATGTTGTGATGACCCCCAACCATAAAAATTATTTTACTTACTACTCCATAACTATAATTTTGCTATTATTATGAATCGTAATGTCAATATCTGATATGCAGGATGTATTTACAGTCACTGAACCAAATTTGGCACAAATACCCAATACACCCAAATTTGAATACTGGTGGGGTTGGGAGGCGGGGGTTGATTTTGTCATTTGGGAGTTGTAGTTGCTGGGATTTATAGTTCACCTAAAATCTAAGAGCATTCTGAACTCCACCGAGGATGGAATTGAACCAAACCTGGCACATAGAACTCCCATGACCAACAGAAAATACTGGAAAGGTTTGGAGGACATTTACCTTGAATTTTAGAGCTGTAGTTCACTTACATCCAGAGAGCAGTGTGGATTCAAGTAATGGTCCAAACTTGGCACAAATACTCAAATCTGAACACTGGCAAAGTTTGGGGAAAATAGACCTTGACATTTGGGAGTTGTAGTTGCTGGGATTTATAGTTCACCTACAATCAAAGAGCATTCTGAACCACACCAACAAAAGAATTGGGCCAAACTTCCCACACCGAACTTCCATGACCAACAGAAAATACTGTGTTTTCTGATGGTCTTTGGCGACCCCCTCTGACACGCCCTTGCGACCCCCTCAGGGGTCCCGACCCCCAGGTTGAGAAACACTGGTTTAGGGCTTTATAGGTTAAAGCCAGCACTTTGAATTGTGCCTGGTAGCAAACTGGCAGCCAGTGGAGCTGACGCAAAAGAGGAGTTGTACGCTCCCTGTTAGCAATCTGGCTGCCGTTCGTTGGACCATTTGAAACTTCTGGACAGTCTTCAAAGGCGACCCCATGTAGAGCGTGTTGCAGTAGTCTATACGATCATCCACCAAGGTGACCAAAGCTGTCTCCGTTCTGTGACCAGGCCTAAAATCAGAATATGCAGGATCTAGATAATCAGTTTCACCTGGAGTTGAGAAGCCACCGCTTGCTCCAGAACCTTGCCCAAGAAGGAGAGATTTGAAGTAGGCCGAAAGCTGTTCAATACAGAGAAATCCGGGAGTGTCCACATCCCAAGATAGAGAAATCAAAACTCTGGCATAGGACACTGAGAACTGGGAAGCCTTGGCCCTTGAAAACTCCAGCTGGAGGTCAGCTGTGACTAGCAGTGCTGTAGAATTTGAAGAAGCAAGAGGCTTTAAATAGGTCTTAAAATTGCTTTTTTTAAATGTCCTTGCTCCAACAAGACATTGATAATTCTAGTAACTCCCCACTGGCAAGTTTGATAAGCCATAAAGAGCAAAGATCTAGAGCACAAGTGGTTGCTCTCACAGCTCCAAGAGTCTTGTCCACTAGGCTTGGGTGATCAAGAAAAAAATTGGTTCTAAACTCGTTTCGTGTCTAGGGTGCGCTAAATTCTGAGGACTTCCGAAATTTAAGATTTCAAAATGTCGAAATTTCCGAAATTTCGTAAATTACGAATCGATTCGTTAATGGCGGACGCGATTGTGCAATATGCTAAAAAAACCTCCAAATGGGACAGGGGGAACTTCTGAAGCTTCCCTCTCCCTCTGTTGTTCACTGTTGGTGTGATAAAACAAACAACTATATTATATTAAGTTATTATAATATTATTATATTATATTGTTGTATATTATATTATAATATTATTATATTATATTATTGTATATTATATTATTATTATATAACAAAATGAAGTTCAACAGTGACAAATGCAAGATACTCCACTTTGGCAGAAAAAATGAAATGCAAAGATACAGAATAGGGGACAATTCCTGGCTCGAGAGCAGTACATGTGAAAAAGATCTTGGAGTCCTCGTGGACAACAAGTTAAACATGAGCCAACAATGTGATGTGGCGGCAAAAAAAGCCAATGGGATTTTGGCCTGCACCAAGAGGAGCCTAGTGTCTAGATCTAGGGAAGTAATGCTACCCCTCTATTCTGCTTTGGTTAGACAACACCTGGAATATTGTGTTCAATTCTGGGCACCACAATTCAGGAGAGATATTGACAAGCTGGAATGTGTCCAGAGGAGGGCAACTAAAATGATCAAGGGTCTGGAGAACAAGCCCTATGAGGAGCGGCTTAGGGAACTGGGCATGTTTAGCCTGAAGAAGAGAAGGCTGAGAGGAGATATGATAGCCATGTATAAATATGTGAGAGGAAGCCACAGGGAGGAGGGAGCAAGCTTGTTTTCTGCTTCCCTGGAGACTAGGACGCGGAACAATGGCTTCAAACTACAAGAGAGGAGATTCCATCTGAACATTAGGAAGAACTTCCTGACTGTGAGAGCCGTTCAGCAGTGGAACTCTCTGCCCCGGAGTGTGGTGGAGGCTCCTTCTTTGGAAGCTTTTAAGCAGAGGCTGGATGGCCATCTGTCAGGGGTGATTTGAATGCAATATTCCTGCTTCTTGGCAGGGGGTTGGACTGGATGGCCCATGAGGTCTCTTCCAACTCTTTGATTCTATGATTCTATGATTCTATATATTATATTATATTATAATATATTATATTATATTATTATAATATTATATTATGTTATTGTATATTATATTATATTATTATATTATATTACTTTATATTATAATATATTATATTATAATATATTGTATATATTATATTATATTATACAATTATAATATAATATAATAATATAGTAATAAAATATATAATAATATAATATAATATAATATATACAATACTGTAATATAATATAATAGTATTATAATAATATAATATAATATAATGGAACAATGGCTTCAAACTACAAGAGAGGAGATTCCATCTGAACATGAGGAAGAACTTCCTGACTGTGAGAGCCGTTCAGCAGTGGAACTCTCTGCCCCGGAGTGTGGTGGAGGCTCCTTCTTTGGAAGCTTTTAAGCAGAGGCTGGATGGCCATCTGTCAGGGGTGATTTGAATGCAATATTCCTGCTTCTTGGCAGGGGGTTGGACTGGATGGCCCATGAGGTCTCTTCCAACTCTTTGATTCTATGATTCTATATATTATATTATATTGTATTATATTATATTATATTATATTATTATTATATTATATTATTATATTATATTACTTTATATTATAATATATTATATTATAATATATTGTATTATAATATATTGTATATATTATATTATATTATATTATACAATTATAATATAATATAATAATATAGTAATAAAATATATAATATAATAATATAATATAATATATACAATACTATAATATAATAGTATTATAATAATATAATATAATATATTATTATAATATTATTATATTATATATTATATTATAGTATTGTATATTAGAGTGAGGCAAGAAGAAGCATGAGGGAAGCAGCAGAGCAAAGGGACTGGAAGTGGGGTAAATGTGAGATTGTAAAACTTGCACCAGACATACGAAAATAATTACGAAAATTGGAAAAATTGTTTCGATTCTTAATTACTCCTCACACTATTCCTGCATGGTTCGATATTGGATCGTAACGTCATTTAAATACGAATTAGTAACGAATTATGAAATTAAGCCTATTGTCCACGTCATTCCTTCCTTCAGCTCATCCTAAAGTTTGAGGATCTGCTCAAGTTCCACTAAGGTGCCGTGAGTGATGTAATGGCCTGCCCTTCTCCGAAATCTTAGAAACTAATGGAGGGTGTGGAGATGGGGAGAAAGAGACGAGATTCTTGTCTTCGAAAAGAACAGCCTGTTTCTGTTCTAGTGAAGGGCACAGTGTACAACGGTTAAGCACTTAAGTGCCCATCCATTCAATTTGTAATCATTTCTGGTGGCTGGAGATCCAAGGAACGAATTTCCTGAATTACACTCTGTTCCTAACACATTGTGATAGGCTTGTGGAAAGCTCCCCAAAGGGGCACATTTCGTTGAGGAGGGGGGAGTGTGATTGAAGACCTCAGAACTTGAGCGAACCATGGTGATCAGGAAAGCGAGGGAGGTAAATGATCCAATTTCCTTCTTGGAATTTTGCGTTACTTGGGCTTGTTCTTGGAGAACAGTGGTTTCTTTGAAGGCACAGTTCCATCTTTTGAACATATTGCTGTGCATAGGGAATAGACTGCAGACCTCAAAAGACCATGCCAATTTGGATTTGGGAAGGACATCCCCCCCTCCTTTTGAAGACTGGGAAACCTAATTAAAAGGTTACATATTTTAATATATACATAGTGCGATTCATCAAAAACCTGTCCCATTTTCAGTCCCATTGTTGCACCACTCCTTCCATTTACCAGGAAATTCCCAAAATTGGGAGTGGGGAAATACTGTTTTGTGATCCGTCAGTCAGAAGTAGTTCTGTTTTTGCTCTGGGAAAATCCGGCCCATTGGTGACAACAACAACAATGATAATAATGATAATAATAATAAGGATTTAAAGATTGAACTGCAAAAACTCTGGCACAAGCCAGTCAAGGTGGTCCCAGTGGTGATCGGTACACTGGGTGCAGTGCCTAAAGACCTTGGCCTGCACTTAAACACAATCGGCGCTGACAAAATTACCATCTGCCAGCTGCAGAAGGCCACCTTACTGGGATCTACACGCATTATTCGCTGATACATCACACAGACCTGGACAATTGGGAAGGGTCTGACGCGTGATCCAATACAACAGCCAGAAGAGTGATTTTGTCTGCTGTGGACTCATCTTGTTGTGTTTCAAATAATAATAATAATAATAATAATAATAATAATAATAATAATTGGGAAGTGTCCGGCATGTGATCCAATACAACAGCCAGCGGACTGATCTTGTCTGCTGTGGACTCATCTTGTTGTGTTTGAAATAATAATAATAATAATAATAATAATAATAATAATAATTTATTTATATCCCACCACCATCTCCCCAAAGGGACTCAGGGCAACTTACAAAACACTCCAGGGTGCACATATAACATACAACCAATATGTAATCTCTTTTGGGAGGGCATTCCAGAGCCAGGGGGCCACCACAGAGAAGGCCCTCTCTCATGTCCCCACCAACCAGATGGTGGTGGGACTGAAAGGAGGGTCTGTCAATCGTAGAAAGAGATGCGGTCTCAAAGATAGGTTGAACCCAAAGTGTATAGGGACAGCCCAGCCCTTTCATCCGGGCCCACAAGGCGGCCCCAGCACAAAAATGTTTGCCCATGCCTGATCTATACAATAGATAGATGAGATGATGCAAGGACAAAAAGAATCATAGAGTTGGAAGAGACCTTGTGGGCCATCCAGTCCAACCTCCTGCCAAGAAGCAGGAAAATTGCATTCAAAGTACCCCCAACAGATGGCCATCCAGCCTCTGTTTAAAAGCTTCCAAAGAAGGAGCCTCCACCACACTCCGGGGCAGAGAGTTCCACTGCTGAACGGCTCTCACAGTCAGGAAGTTCATCCTGATGTTCAGATGGAATCTCCTGTCTTGTAGTTTGAAGCCATCGTTTTGTGTTCTAGTCTCCAGGGCAGCAGAAAACAAGCTTGCTCCCTCCTCCCTATGACTTCCTCTCACGTATTTATACATGGCTTCTCTTCTTGAAGGAGCCCCCAGTGGCGCAGTGGGTTAAAGCACTGAGCTGCTAAACTTGTTGACTGAAAGGTCCCAAGTTCGAATCCAGGGAGCGGCATAAGCTTCCGCTGTCAGCCCCAGCTTCTGCCAACCTAGCAGTTCAAAAACATGCAAATGTGAGTAGATCAATAGGTACCGCTCCGGCGGGAAGGTAATGGCGCTCCATGCAGTCATGCTGGCCACATGACCTTGGAGGTGTCTACGGACAACGCTGGCTCTTCGGCTTAGAAATGGAGATGAGCACCACACCCCAGAGTCGGACACGACTGGACTTAATGTCAGGGGACAACCTTTACCTTTACCTCTCTTTTTGAGGCTAAACATGCCCAGCTCTTCAAGCTGCTCCTCATAGGGCTTGTTCTCCAGACTCTTGATCAAAACGCTCTGATTATTGAGGAACTGGATTCCAAAGTCCGATTTGGTCATAATGATGTAATTGTACAGAAGTCCAAAAGCAATGAACCTTAAAAAAATTTTAATTCCATTCGGTTTACAATTTTAGAAGGTCACACACACAGCTACAGATCTGAACAATTTTTTTGCAATTTTATGAACAGAGAAGAAAATATCATTTGGAAATGCTTTTTCTCCAGCTTGTAAATACCAAACTCATTCTGATCTGAGTTGAAGGAAGTTTGGCCATCTAGATAGTAAAAAGAAGCACAATTAAATGAACAGATGCCGACTGTAAGGAAAGCAACTCATCCACCTGGAAAAACCCCCCAAAAAACAAGGATTCTGGTTGAAGACTAGGTGTTTTATGACTTCATTGCCACTGTATTGCAGTTCCGACCCATAGTGATTCATAGTGAATGAATAAGTAAAGTCTTTTGTAAGTGTAATGAAGTCTTAAGAAATATGATATCTCATCGAAGTGAGTTGACTGTTAAATCTTTGCCGGGAAGCGGTCTCCATCTGCCAGCAGTTTGGGGTAATAGTTATTGGGCTGGCAAAGTAACAGTGAAGAGATGTCAGAATCCATTATTCCTTTGCCCAATTCGAGATAGGATGGTTCATGTGTTTGGAGAGAAGAAAGCAGCTACATAATTCTTTTCAGGAGCTGGATGAAACAAGCTCAATGATGTGAAGGTCTATCGGGAAAAGACTGGAAGGAAGAAGGAATTTCCATTGTGTCCGTATTCCAAGAAGATATGTCAACAGTAGGAAGGATAGAGCAAAGCAAATGCCTTCTGCTCCCTTTCATATTGGTAGGATGGTGAGTCTCATGTTCACTCACAAACTAATACCCATGCCAACATAAAGGCAGATCAGATAGCACACCAACTCTTGAAGAACGGGAAACCCAACCTTGCCACCAAAGTAGGAAAGAAACCAATAGCCAGACAACAAGAGATTGAGAACAACAACCTTCATGAACCCTGAATTGGACATGGCTCTCAATAAATGTAAGAATGGCAAAGCAGCTGGCTTGGATGATCTACGGATGGAACAAATCAAGAACTTTGGCCGAAAAGCAAAGTGCTGGCTACTGGAGCTGATGAACAACTGCACTGCATCCTGTCAGATCTCCAAAATCTGGAGGAAAGCAAGAGTCATTGCCATCTTGAAGCCAGGCAAAGACCATAATCTCCTACAGACCAATCTCCCTGCTGTGCCACCTCTACAAAGTTCTGGAGAGACTCATTCTGCATAGAATTATGGAAAAAATAGACCTATGTCTGATTCCACAGCAAGCTGGCTTCAGGAAAGGCAAAAGCTGCACATCGCAAGTGCTGAACCTGACTCAGCACACAGAAGATGGCTTTGAAAGGCAGCAGGTCACAGGAGCTGTCTTCATAGACATGTCAGCAGCCTATGATTCTGTGAACCACTGCCTCCTCCTGAGAAAAATGTATAATATCACAAAGGACTACCACTTCACCCGCCTCATAGGAAACCTGCTACAAAACAGGAGCTTTTTTGTGGAGTTCCAGGGCCAGAGAAGCAGATGGCGGAAACAGAAGAACGGCCTGCCTCAGGGAAGCGTGCTTGCTCCATCCATGTTCAACATCTACACAAATGACCAGCCACTGCCAGAAGGGACAGAGAGCTTCATCTATGCTGATGATCGTGCCATTACCGCTCAAGCAGGGAGCTTTGAGATGGTAGAACAGAAGCTCTCCGAAGCTCTAGGTGCTCTAACTGCCTATTACAGGGAAAACCAACTGATCCCTAATCCATCTAAAACACAGACATGCGCCTTTCACCTTAAGAACAGACAAGCATCCCGAGCTCTGAGGATTACCTGGGAAAGAATCCCACTGGAGCATTGCAACACACCCAAATACCTGGGAGTCACTTTGGACCGTGCTCTGACCTACAAGAAGCACTGCCTGAACATCAAGCAAAAAGTGGGCGCTAGAAATAACATCATAAGAAAGCTGACTGGCACAACCTGGGGATCACAACCAGACACAGTGAAGACATCTGCCCTTGCGCTATGCTACTCTGCTGCTGAGTATGCATGCTCAGTGTGGAACACATCTCACCACACTAAAACAGTGGATGTGGCTCTTAATGAGACATGCCGCATTATCACAGGGTGTCTGTGTAATTTCACCATTGGAGAAATTACACTGTTTAGCCGGTATTGCACCACCTGACATCCGCCGGGAAGTAGCAGCCAATAGTGAAAGGACCAGGGCAGAGACATCTCCAGGTCATCCCCTGTTTGGGTATCAGCCAGCACGTCAATGACTTAAATCAAGACATAGTTTTCTTAGATCTACAGAAACACTCGCCGGAACACGTCAGCAAGCGAGAGTTCAAAAGTGGCAGACACAAACCCAGAACCTTAATCCGTGGGTGATACCAGATGAGAGACTCCCTCCTGGGCACACAGAAGACTGGGCGACTTGGAAGGCACTGAACAGACTGCACTCTGGCACCACGAGATGCAGAGCCAATCTTAAGAAATGGGGCTACAAAGTGGAATCCTCGACATGCGAGTGTGGAGAAGAGCAAACCACTGACCACCTGCTGCAATGCAACCTGAGCCCTGCCACATGCACAATGGAGGACCTTCTTGTGGCAACACCAGAGGCACTCCAAGTGGCCAGATACTGGTCAAAGGACATTTAATCAACTACCAAGTTTGCAATATCTGTGTTTTTTTAATCTGTTTGTTTGTTTTGTTCTATTAGAAATGTAATACAATTGTATGGTTGCTGAAGACATGATAAATAAATAAATTTATTTTTATTTACGACATTTATATGCCGCCCTTCTTACCCCGAAGGGGACTTTATGCCATCGTGCCTGGGGCTGTAACAGGGGATTGCTTCTTGCCCTCCTTTAGGGATCTGGAACTCCCAAGAACCAGGAATAATAGAATCATAGAATCAAAGAGTTGGAAGAGACCTCATGGGCCATCCAGTCCAACCCCCTGCCAAGAAGCAGGAATATTGCATTCAAATTACCCCTGACAGATGGCCATCCAGCCTCTGTTTAAAAGCTTCCAAAGAAGGAACCTCCATCATACTCCGGGGCAGTGAGTTCCACTGCTGAACGGCTCTCACAGTCAGGAAGTTCTTCCTCATGTTCAGATGGAATCTCCTTTTAGGTAGTTTGAAGTCATTGTTCCGCGTCCTAGTCTCCAAGGAAGCAGAAAACAAGCTTGCTCCCTCCTCCCTGTGGCTTCCTCTCACATATTTATACATGGCTATCATATCTCCTCTCAGCCTTCTCTTCTTCAGGCTAAACATGCCCAGCTCCTTAAGCCACTCCTCATAGGGCTTGTTCTCCAGACCCTTGATCATTTTAGTCACCCTCCTCTGGACACATTCCAGCTTGTCAATATCTCTCTTGAATTGTGGTGCCCAGAATTGGACACAATATTCCAGATGTGGTCTAACCAGAGCAGAATAGAGGGGGAGCATGACTTCCCTAGATCTAGACACTATGCTCCTATTGATGCAGGCCAAAATCCCATTGGTTTTTTTTTTTTTTTTTTGCTGCCACATCACATTGTTGGCTCATGTTTAACTTGTTGTCCATGAGGACTCCAAGATCTTTTTCACACGTACTGCTCTCGAGCCAAGCGTCCCCCATTCTGTATCTTTGCATTTCGTTTTTTCTGCCTAAGTGGAGTATCTTGCATTTGTCCCTGTTGAACTTCATTTTGTTAGTTTTGGCCATTCATCTCTCTCATCTGTCAAGATCATTTTGAATTCTGCTCCTGTCCTCTGGACTATTGGCTATCCCTCCCAGTTTGGTGTCATCTGCAAACTTGATGATCCTGCCTTCTAGCCCTTCATCTAAGTCATTAGTAAAGATGTTGAACAGGACCGGGCCCAGGACGGAACCCTGCGGCACTCCACTTGTCATTTCTTTCCAAGATGAAGAGGAAGCATTGGTGAGCACCCTCTGGGTTTGTCCATTTAACCAGTTACAGATCCACCTACATATCCGCCCTTCTCACCCCAAAGGGGACTTTATGCCATCGCACCTGAGGCTGTAGCTCTGAGTGAAAGAGACGTGGACGTGACATCTTTTCCCCAGGGGATTGCTTCTTGCTCTCCTTTAGGGAACTGGAACTCCCAAGGACCAGGGCACAACAGATCATAGAAAGGAGATTCCATCTGAACACGAGGAAGAACTTCCTGACTGTGAGAGCCGTTCAGCAGTGGAACTCTCTGCCCCAGAGTGTGGTGGAGGCTCCTTCTTTGGAAGCTTTTAAACAGAGGCTGGATGGCCATCTGTTGGGTGTGATTTGAATGCAATATTCCCGCTTCTTGGCAGGGGGTTGGACTGGATGGCGCATGAGGTCTCTTCCAACTCTTTGATTCTATGATTCATTGATTCTATGAGCCCATGCCAGAGCTCCCTTTTGGCTCTCACCACCCCCAGCTCCTTCAAGGTCAATCCAGTCACTTCAAGGATCCCATCCATCCATCTTGCCCTTAGTCGGCCCCTCTTCCTTTTTCCTTCCATTTTCCCCAGCATCATTGTCTTCTCTAAGCTTTCCTGTCTTAGAATCATAGCATCATAGAATCAAAGAGTTGGAAGAGACCTGATGGGCCATCCAGCCCAATCCCTGCCAAGAAGCAGGAATATTGCATTCGAATCACCCCTGACAGATGGCCATCCAGCCTCTGTTTAAAAGCTTCCAAAGAAGGAGCCTCCACCACACTCCGGGGCAGAGAGTTCCACCATAGTTTTGCCTAGCCCACATTGGACTAGTTTCCTTGCCAGAAGGTCATGGGGGACCTTGTCGAAGGCCTTACTGAAATCCAGATACGCTACATCCATGGCATTTCCCGCATCTACCCAGCTTGTAACTCTATTGAAAAAAGAGATCAGATTAGTTTGGCATGACTTGTTTTTTTTGATAAATTCATGTTGACTATTAGCAATGACCTCATTTGTTTCTAAACGTTTGCAGACCACTTCCTTGACCATCTTTTCCAGAATCTTGCCTGGTATTGACGTGAGGCTGACAGGCCGGTAGTTGTTTGGATCATCCTTTTTTCCCTTCTTGAAGATTGGGACCACATTGGCTCTCCTCCAATCTGCTGGAACTTCTCCCGTTCTCCAAGAACTCTCAAAGATGGTTGCCAATGGTTCCGAAATGACTTCCGCTAGTTCCTTCAATACTCTTGGGTGTAGTTGATCTGGCCCTGGGGACTTGAACTCGTTAAGAGCGGCCAGGTATTCCTGGACGACTTGTTTCCCAATTTGGGGTTGGATGTCCTCTAATCCTTCATCCACTCCATCTTGCTGAGGTTGAAGAAAGACACAACAGATAACTCAAAATGGTATTTATTGTTGCCAAGGAGTTATCTTTCTGGGGGAGTAAACTTGATATTTCAAAAGGAGGTAAAGGAAATATACATTACAGTCTCTGAAGCCCTGGGTCCAAGGAGTTTTACAGCTGAGAAGCTTGGACTTCTGTACAAGCTGAGAAGCTTTCCCTGTTCCCTCTTTTCTCAATGGCTGCGAACGTCGGAACAAACACAACCCCCAGTCCAATGGCCTATGTTGAAGGCACAGAGTCTTCCTTTTGATGCCAAAGGGCTGGTTTGAAGGCACTTGGGTCTCATCAACGTCGTCCAGGGTGACCTGGGCATGAAGTATGAGCCCCAAGGGTAAAACCAGGCACCAGGATTGTGGCGCAGCTGGCTGAGTGTCAGCTGCATTAAGATCACTCTGACCAAAAGGTCATGAGTTCGAAGCCAGCCCGGGTTGGAGTGGGTTTCCAACCAATTGTATGTAGCCTGTTGTCGACCTTTGCAACCCAAAAGACAGTTGCATCTGTCAAGTAGGAAAATTAGGTACCACCTTAAAGTGTGGGGAGGCTAAATTAACTGATTTATGAGGCCATAAAGAAGACTCCAGCAAAGCATTCTAGTGGGGAAGCATGCGGGGAATGCGGAAGTGCTTCATCAGCGTCGCAGCTGGACGATGAAAGCGACAGCTCCCCTGGCGGCCAGAAAAAGTTAAATAGCCTCTGTGTATGTCTATATATATTGTATGTTAAAATTGGCATTGAATGTTTGCCATATATGTGTACACTGTAATCCGCCCTGAGTCCCCTGCGGGGTGAGAAGGGCGGAATAGAAAAGCTGTAAATAAATAAATAATAAAACCTGAGAATTGGTAATGAGATATAACTTATCCAAGGGCTTTTAGAGCCAAGTCCTTTTTCACGTCCATCTGCTGAGATGTTTGATGGTGGAATGAGAAGAAAGCCCTGCCCTCTTCCCCAGGAAGTGGAGGAGCCAAACAATTAAGCAAGGGAGGCATTTTAACAGATGCAAACAACATTGATAGAAAGCAATAGATAGCCAAACAATTCAACTGTGGGGCCTGACGCGCCGTCACAGACTTAGAGCGGCTTACAAGATATATAAGATACAAAATAGATCGCATCTCCATCTATGAACCAGCACAAACTCTAAGATCCTCCAGGGAGGCCCTCCTCTTATTCCCACCTCCGTCACAAGCACGGCTGGTGGGAATGAGAGAGGGAGGTCCTTTTGGGTGGTGGCTCCTTGCTTCTGGAATGGCCTTCCAAGGGAAATAAGACAGGCCCAATCCCTCCCCTCTTTTTCATAAGAGTTTGAAGACTTGGTGGTTTCAGCAAATTTTCAAGAGTGACCAGTGTTAGCTCAGCCCAGACACTGAGTCCCCGGTGGCACAGTGGGTTAAACCCCTGTGCCAGCAGGGGTTTCAAAACTTTATGAAACTTCTGAATCTTTGAAAGTACTTCGTTAATGGTGGCCATGCATATGAATTAAGGAAAACATTACTGTCAGTGGGGAAACTTGAGGGGCTTCTCTGTCCCTCATTTTCTGAGCTATCCTGATGAAACTAGCACAAGTCTAATAGATACTATGGAGGAAAAGTAGAATTTGCATACCATGAGACCGCGAGATGTTTTGCATGAACGGGCCAGGAGGAATTTAGTGGTGGAGAGGAGATTTGCTTCTGGTGGGTTGTAAGGACTGCAGTAACCTTCTCCTGATCCTACCTTTGGGATGCACAAAGATGCAGCCGGTATGACTCACAGTCTTAAAAAGTCCATGCCTCACCTTGCATGCCTCTCCTATTGTACTGTGTCAAAGTCACACATTGAGAAAATGACATCGGCAGATTTTGCATGTCAGGGTGACTGTAACTTGAACTGGCAATATAAATTGCTGTTTGCATGCTCCTTGTGACTTTGCCATCTCCCTAGAGCCTGGTCCCATTGCAAGCACACCCTCATCCTTTCTCAGTATTGTAAATGGCTGACTAAAGAGGGAAAACAAAAAGTTAGTTATAGCTCCAGCAAAATCCCAACATGCATAGGAAGACATCAGTTTCTTGATTGCACATTCAATGTTTATCTTAATATTGGTTTTTCTAGTCACTCATTGCAATGTGCACAATGATCCCTCTCCACCTTCCGTACTTTTGCAGAGTGCTGACCCAATTGGGTATGCCAAATTTCCAGAGTTTGTGGTCAACCGTTTTCTGCTTTGGTGAAGTCTAGAAATCATCACTCTCTGGATTCCTGAGCTCAAAGTCGACTGTTGACTTATGGCAACTCCATGAACTTCATAAGGTTTTCCTAGACAAGGAATGCTCAGGTGATGACTTTGGTGGCTTCTTCTTCTAGAATCATAGAGTTGGAAGAGACTTTGTGCACCATCCATCCAAGAAGCAGGAAAATCACATTCAAAGCACCCCCGACAGATGGCCATCCAGCCTCTGTTTAAAAGCCTCCAAAGAAGGAGCCTCTATCACACTCCAGGGCAGAGAGTTTCACTGCTGAACAGCTCTCTCTCACAGTCAGGTTCTTCCTAATGTTCAACTGGAATCTCCCTTCTTGTAGTTTGAAGCCATTGTTCCGTGTCCTAGTCTCCAGGGCAGTAGAAAACAAGCTTGCTCCCTCCTCCCTATAACTTCCTCTCACATCGTAAGGGATCAAGTCTTTAGGGTGCGGGGTCCCTTTCCGAAGAAATCCACAGAGTCCAATTGGTTCATGTAAGACACCGTTTATTCAAGCTGATCAGCATGAGGTGGACAGACAGCACTTCTGTATGAGCTTCCACAGACTGCCGCCCCTCCTCTGTTTTGCTGACCTTTATACTCAAGTAATACAAGGGGTTTTTTTGTCATGGAAAGTACTCTCTTTCCAGCCCCCTTCCTTGACCTTTTGATGGAAAGTACCTTCTTGCACCTGCAGACTTTGTGCTTAACCACAACCTTTGCGCTTAACCACAACCCAACTTCTTATGTAAGCTTGAACTTTGTATGACCTCTACATGATGCCGCTTGTTTTTAAAACATTTTCTTCCATGTTGTTCTTTTTCTACAGAGATAGGGTATATTTTTCTTTTGTTGCTAATTTCATTCAAAGTCCCTTGCTTAACGTTTGCTAATTTCACTCAAAGACCCTTTCAACATATTTATACTTACTTACTTACTTAGGCGATCCCTCATTCTCCGAGTAGGATAATCCTCCAGAGTGGGTCCTTTGTTGACTATGGAGTCCTATTCTTTATCTGCATCGTCTCCTGCAGTGAGGGCATTGGTTTCCAGGTGGAAGGTGCTCCCAGTCAAGGTTGGCTTGACATGCCTTCCTCTTGGCACGTTTCTCTCTTTTGTCCTCCATTCGTGCCTCTTCAAATTCTGCAGTACTGCTGGTCACAGCCTACCTCCAGCTGGAGTGCTCACGGGCCAGGGCTTCCCAGTGTTGTTCTTTTTCTACAGAGAAAGGGTATATTTTTCTTTTGTTGCTAATTTCATTCAAAGTCCCTTGCTTAGCATTTGCTAATTTCACTCAAAGACCCTTTCAACATATTTATACTTACTTACTTACTTACTTAGGCGATCCCTCATTCTCCGAGTAGGATAATCCTCCAGAGTGGGTCCTTTGTTGACTATGGAGTCCTATTCTTTATCTGCATCGTCTCCCGCAGTGAGGGCATTGGTTTCCAGGTGGAAGGTGCTCCCAGTCAAGGTTGGCTTGACATGCCTTCCTCTTGGCACGTTTCTCTCTTTTGCCCTCCATTCGTGCCTCTTCAAATTCTGCAGCACTGCTGGTCGACCAAAGGCGACCAAAGCTGTCTTGACCAGGCTTGAAGCCAGACTGTGATGGGTCCAGAAAATCGGTTTCATCCAGGAATCCCTGGAGCTGAGAAGCAACCACTCGTTCCAGAACCTTGCCCAAGAAAGGGAGATTTGAGACTGGACGATAGTTGTTCAAAATTGAGCAGAGGGAGTGGTCGGCCCCGACCAACCCAAGGATGGGGTTGGGGTCTGTCGAACAACTGGCGGGAAACTTCCCGCCGCTGTGCAGGGGGCTTCAGGGAGGAAGAAACACCCACCCACCAGCATGGCCAGCAGGAGGGCATCCCCCGCCACAACAAGCTTCACCAGGTAAGTCGGGCAATGTATTTCTAGTGTGTCGAAACAAAGGTTAGTTGACTATTGTCAGCAAGTCTTGGAGGTGTCCCAGCGAAGGCCACGTTTGTCTCCTGCCCTCCACACGTAGACAATATAGATTGTCCCTTGGAATTAATGCTGTTTTTCATAACCTCTTTCCCTCCCTCTATGTATAAGATGCTGGGACATCTGCTTAATGCAAAGATGTTTGCATATCCTCAGCTGAACTTTTCTGACACTTCAACAACAGCAAATGGACCGGAGGCCAAATAACACAGTCCTGGAGTTTGTATTCGAGGTCTCAAGCTGCCTGATTTGTCTCCGAGTTGGAGCCCCTACTTTATCAAGGCACAGATGACATAAGGCAGTTGGTCTCCGAGATTTCGTTGACATATTTTCACTTTCAGAGATGGAGCGGGGGCTTGGATAGTGTTTAAGGAAAAAGAGAAACGCTGGATTTGGACAGCGGTGAAATCTGGTTTTACTACAAGGACCAAAACACTGGAGTAGTCCTATCATCGATCTTGCCCAACATCTGGGTTGGATACCAGAAAGATATGTACATGTATAAAAGATAGTTCTGAGAATTTTGTGTCACACTGGATCACGAGCAAGACGATAAATGATCAGAGAAGCAATTTGGAAGAAAGCAGACAATTGTCTGAATCTCATCAGTTAGTCCCAACTAGAGCAAAACCATTGCGGAACAGATGCATTCCACTGATTTAATGATGATGATTATGATGACGAGGCGCAGTGGGTTAAACTGCTGAGCTGCTGAACTTGGTGACCAAAAAGTCACAGGTTCAAATCCAGAGAGCGGGGTGAGCTCCCACTGGCAGCCCCAGCTCCTGCCAACCTAGCAGTTCAAAAACATACAAACTTGAGTAGATCAATGGGTACTGCTCTGGCGAGAAGGTCATGCCGGCCACATGACCTTGGAGGTGTCTTTGGACAACACCATCTCTTTAGCTTAGAAATGGAAATGAGCGCCAACTCCCAGAGTCGGACACGACTGTCAGGGGAAAACCTTTACTACCTTTTTACTATTACCCGAATCGAAGTATCTATATAAATAAAAATGCAATGTTCATTTGTGGGATTAACATAACTCAAAAAATACTGGACGAATTGACACCAAATTTGGCCACAAGACACCTACTAACCCAAGGAGTGATTTTGTCATTTGGGAGTTGTGGTTGTTGGTATTTATAGTTAACCTACAATCAAAGAGCATTCTGAACTCCACCAATTTTATTTATTTGTCGTGTCAGGGCAATCAGTCACTTATATTACATTTCTAACAGAACAAAGCAAACAAACAGACAAAATACAAAATTTGTGAGTTTGATAGTTGATTAAATGTCCTTTGACCAGTATCTGGCCACTTGGAGTGCTTCTGGTGTTGCTGCAAGAAGGTCCTCCATTGTGCATGTGGCAGGGCTCAGGCTGCATTGCAGCAGGTGGTCAGTGGTTTGCTCTTCTCCACACTCGCATGTCGAGGATTCCACTTTGTAGCCCCATTTCTTGAGGTTGGCTCTGCATCTCGTGGTGCCAGAGCGCAGTCTGTTCAGCGCCTTCCAAATCGCCCAGTCCTCTGTGTGCCCAGGGGGGAGTCTCTCATTTGGTCTCAGCCATTGGTTGAGGTTCTGGGGTTGAGCCTGCCACTTTTGGACTCTCGCTTGCTGAGGTGTTCCATCAAGTGTCTCTGTAGATCTTAGAAAACTATGTCTAGATTTAAGTTGTTGGCATGCTGGCTGATACCCAAACAGGGGATGAGCTGGAGATGTCACTGCCTTGGTCCTTTCACTATTGGCTGCTACTTCCTGGCGGATGTCAGGTGGTGCGATACTGGCTAAACAGTGTAATTTCTCCAGTGGTGTAGGGCGCAGACACCCCGTGATAATGCAGCATGTCTCATTAAGAGCCACATCCACTGTTTTAGCGTGGTGAGATGTATTCCACACTGGGCATGCATACTCAGCAGCAGAGTAGCACAGCGCAAGGGCATATGTCTTCACTGTATCTGGTTGTGATCCCCAGGTTGTGCCAACTCCACCAATGATGGAATTGAACCAAACATGGCACACAAGGACTCCCTTGACCAACAGAAAACACTAGAAGGGTTTGGTGGGCATTGACCTTGAGTTTGTGTGTTGTGGTTCACCTACATCCAGAGAGCACTGTGGACTCAAACAATGATGGATCTGGACCAAACTTGGCACAATACTCAACATATCTCACTACCTCTGAGAATGCTTGCCATTGATGCAGGTGAAACGTCAGGAGAGAATGCCTCTAGAACATGGCCATATCGCCCGAAAAAACCTACAACAACCCAAAGAAAAAGAAGATCAACACTATAGGTCTGCCTATCAGTGTCTGTATCATCGAGGAGGAAACACCATTTGTGGTTTTCTTTGCTGTCACCTCCTGAAAAAGTACAAAATGTTCCCTAGGTCATAAATGTTCCCCAATCCCAGTTAAAAATATAATCCCAGAGCTCTTGTCTTGTTCTCTCGTACGATGACTTCCTGTGACATCATACTCTGTTCTTCTGGAGAGGTTTATGGTCTAATGGAAGCAAACTTGAGAGACGACAACAGAGTGACACATCCGAGAGAGGCAATGGAGCATCTCTGTATATCTTTGCAAGAGCTTCAGCTCACATCTGTAATCCCCAGGACACGCATTTGAGAGGATGGGATTGATGTGGGATTAGCTCCTTACTTGATTACACGAGTTCACAGGAGCGTTGTGTTCCTGCCAAAGCATATATCATATATCAAAAAAGAATAAAGCTTGGTAGGTTTCAGCCATTGCTATCTGTGATCTTTCCAGAGAGAGGTTCATCCTCTTCTCTCTTGATTATAGTATTAATGGTTCCAGGAACACTGGGCCTCTTTAGGTTGCTTAGAGTCGTTCTTGGCTCTAAGACGTCATTTATTTCTAGTCCACTTTGGTCCAAAAAGCAATGAGCCAGGTTGGCCATAAGGACAGGGAAGGTCTCAGAAGATGCAAAATGGGCTCCTTCTTTGGAAGCTTTTAAACCGAGGCTGGATGGCCATCTGTCAGGGGTGCTTTGAATGCAATATTCCTTCTTATTGGAAGAGGGTTGGACTGGATGGCCTATGAAGTCTCTTCCAACTCTATGGTTCTATGGGGCTATGATTCTATGATGAGGGGAATGGACAAATTTATCTTTTCCAGTTTCTCCCATTTACCATTTTTGATGGCATTTCAATACATTGAAAATTATGAAACAATTTTGGGGGATTTAGGTGTGTTTGATTCAAAAAGGATCTGAAACAAAAAGAAGCCGATGACGAAAACAGAAGAACGGCCTGCCTCAAGATTTAACATTTACACCAATGATCAGCCACTGCCAGAAGGGACAGAAAGATTGATCTACGCTGACGATCGAGCCATCACCACTCAAGTAGGGAGCTTTTAAATGGTTGAATAGAAGCTCTCCGAAGCTTTAGGTGCTCTTACTGTCTATTACAGGGAAAAGTAACCAATTCATAATCAATCTAAAACACAAACTTGTGCTCTTCATCTTAAGAACAGACAAGCATCTCAAGCTCTGAGGATGACCTGGGAAGGAATCCAACTGGAGCATTGCAGTACACCCAAATACCTGGGAATTACTCTGGATCGTGCTCTGATTCATAAGAAGCACTGTTTGAATATCAAGCAAAAAGTGGGTGCTACTTTCCTACGGGTGTCACGTGGTGCGATATCGGCTAAACAGTATAATTTCACCAGTGGTGTAGTGCATAGACATTCTGTGATAATGCAGCATGTCGCATTAAGAGCCACATCCACTGTATTAACGTAGTGAGATGTGTTCCACACTGGGTATGTGCATTCAGCAGCAGAGTAGCAAAGCGCAAGGGCAGATGCCTTCACTGTGTCTGGTTGTGATCCTCAGGTTGTGCCATTCAGCTTTTGTATGATATTGTTTCTAGCACCCACTTTTTGCTTTATAGTCAAGCAGTGCTTCTTATAAGTCGGAGCACAGTCCAGAATGACTTCCAGGTATTGTGGTGTGCTGCAATGCTCCAGTGGGATTCCTACCCAGGTAATCCTCAGAGCTCGAGATGCTTGTCTGTCCTTAAGATGATCGTGCCGATCATCAGAATAGATGAAACTTTCTGTCCCTTCTGTCAGTGGCTGATCATTTGTGTACATGTTAAACATTAATGGAGCAAGCACGCTCTCCTGAGGCAGGCCATTCTTCTGTTTTCTTCTGTTTTGGTGTGCTATATTGCTCCAGTGGGATTCCTTCCCAGGTCATCCTCAGAGCTCAAGATGCTTGTCTGTTCTTAAGATGAAAAGAACACCTCTGCATTGTAGATGGATTAGGAATCAGCTGGTTTTCCTGTAATAGGCAGTAAGAGCACCTAAAGCTTCAGAGAACATCTGTTCAACCATTTCAAAGCTCCCTGCTTGAGCAGTGATGGTATGATCGTCAGCATATATAAAACTTTCCATCCCTTCTGGCAGTGGCTGATCATTTGTGTAAATGTGAAACATTCTTTTGTTTTACCATCTGCATCTTTTTGTTTTAGATCCTTTTTGAACCAAACACACCTAGATCCCCCCAAATTGCTTCATAATCTCAATGGACTGAAATGCATTTTGGATGTGCTGCGATGCTCCAGTGGGATTCCTTCCCAGGTAATTCTCAGAGTTCTTATTAAGAAGGCTCAAAAAGCAGTGGAAACTCAACCAAATATTCCCAAACTTTTCGTCCAGCACTCAAACCACTACTTTATGTGAGATCTCTGTGGTGATAGAAGCCATTTAATGGTGTAACATTAGAAAATCTTGACCATTTCCACTCCCTTGGCAGCCACCTCTCCACCAAAGTCAACATCAACACCAAAATACAACACTGTCTGAGCTCTGCAAGTACAGCATTTTTCCGAATGAAACAGAGAGTGTTTGAGGACCGGGACATCCGTAGGGATACCAAGGTGCTTGTTTATAAAGCTATTTTCCTCCCAACACTGCTATATGCCTGCAAAACGTGGACTGTCTACAGGCATCACATGCAACTCCTGGAACGATTCCATCAGCGCTGTCTTCGGAAAATCCTGCAAATCTCTTGGGAAGACAAGCAGACAAACATCAGCATGCTGGAAGAAGCAAAGACCACCAGCATTGAAGCGATGGTCCTCCACTATCAACTCCGCTGGACTGGCCACATTGTCCGGATACCCAACCACCGTCTCCCAAAGTAGTTGCTCTACTCTGAACTCAAGAAGGAAACAGAACATTGGTGGACAAGAATAGAGATTTAAAGATGGGCTCAAAGCCAACCTTAAAAACTCTGGCATAGACACTGAGAACTGGGAAGCCCTGGGCCTTGAGCGCTCCAGTTGGAGGTCAGCTGTGACCAGCAGTGCTGCAGAATTTGAAGAGCGTGAAAGAGAGAAATGTACCAAGAGGAAGGCACATCAAGCCAACCCCGACCAGGACCACCTTCCACCTGGAAACCAATGCCCTCACTGTGGGAGAAGATGTAGATCAAGAATAGGGCTCCACAGTCACCTACGGATCCACCAGAATACTGATCCTGGAAGACTATCCTACTCGGCCAATGAGGGATCACCCAAGTAAGATAGAAGCCATTCTGACTTTACCAGTGTTGACCAACCACCAAACTATTGGTTCCAATGGGTCTATTCTCATTCAGATTTGGGCTCTATAAACCCTTCAAGGCAGGAGGACTGATAAACTCGGTCCAGCTCTTCATCCTATGCGATGTGTGTTGACTGGAATTTATCAATACAATTAGGAATGTGATGACTCATTGTTATCTCACTGAGGATGAGATAATGCGCCCAAAGTAGCTCCGACAACTGTCTGACGAATGCGTTCCCTCCTCCTCTTTTAATTCATTTGCCTGATTCAATGCATCACAAAGAAATGAGATTCATTGTATTAAAATTAAAATCTGAATCTGTGTCAAAGCAATTTAATCCTTCTCCGAGACGGCAAGCCAGAAAATAGCATTGTGTCATGCTGGAAGTCTCTTCCCCGGGTAGAATGGCCCTCCCCGGTTGGTACCCACACCAATGTTAACCAAATTAATTTGGTCTAATTATAGGAGAGAATATAAAGTGCAGCTTTGAAGACACAGGAATGGAGATTCATAGATCATTTATAATACGTCGCAAAATGTCATTACGATACGAAGGGAAGAGGTGGAAATGGAACAAGAATACAGCCGGGAACGCAGGGTGAGGGTGCAATCCATAGTGAGGCATATGACACTATGTAACGAAATTGGAAAAGAATTCTATTCCTGGTTTGAAAGTGTTATTTCCTGTTTAGTTGTGTGGTACTTACTTTGAAAGTAGTTGTTCGACTCCAGAAACTTCCTTTTTGCGACTGCCACAAACTAGGTTGAATTGGTTGAGACTATATATATATATCTCTCTATATATAAATCTGTTAGGTTGGTTCAACGGGACAGCAAAACTCTAAAAACCCCCAACGAAACTTAACCAAAATTCCCATGCCCATAACACAACCCACAAGGTACAAACATATCTACTCAAAATGAAAAACAACACAACAACACACTCACAAAACGGCAAAACAACAAAACTCAAAAAACCCCAACGAAACTTAGCCAAAATTCCCATGCCCATAACACAACCCACAAGGTACAAACATATCTACTCAAAATGAAAAACAACACAACAACACACTCATAAAACGGCAAAACAAGGGGGAAGGCATAGGTAGGTACCTCTCTTTCATAATAGTCCAGGTATCTACCTCAACTTTGATAAGTTTTACTATAGGCCACAGCAACGCATGGCAGGGCACAGCTAGTATATATATATATATATATATATATATATATATATATATTCACTAGCTGTCCCCTGCCACGCGTTGCTGTGGCCCAGTCTGTTGATCTGGGAAATAAAGTAATGAGAAAGTGTTGGTTTCTAATATATATAATTACTAGCTTTACCCGCCACGCATTGCTGTGGCCAACCTTTTCTCCCTCTTTCTCTCCTTCTTTCACTCCTTCCTTCATTTCCTTTTCTTCTTTCCTTTCTTCCTTCTCTACCTCTTTACTTCCTTCCTTAGCTTTTTGCTCCCATCCTTCCTTCTCTTTATTTCTTCCCTTCCCTCTTTCTCTCCTTCTTTCTCTTCTTCCTTTACTCCGTCTTTCCTCCCTTCCCTTTTTTCTTTCCTTCTCTCCTCCTTCCTTCTCTTCCTCTTTCCTTCCTCCTCCCTTTTTATTTTCCTTCCTCTTTCTCTCCTTTCTTCCCTCTCTACCTCTTTCCTTCCTTCCTTCGCTCTTGACTTCCAGACTTCTTTTTCTTTCTTTCTTTTCTTCCCTCCCTTTCTCTTCTTCCTTCGCTTTTTCCTCTATTCCCCTTCCCAAATTCCCCTTCCTTCCTTCCTTTTGACACCTTCCCTTCCCCTTCCCTTTCTTCTTTTTTCTATCTTTCTTTCCTTTCCTCCTTCCTTCCTTTCTCCCCTTTTTCCCATCCTCCTTCTCTCTCTGTATTCTTTCTTTCCTACCTTTCTTCTTTCATATACCTTCATCTTCCCTCCCTCCCTCCCTTCCTTTCTTTCTTTCCTTCCTTCCTTTCTCCATTCGTGCAGCATCCTGGCCCCCAGCGAGCAGGCTGCATTCTAGAACTACAGTTCCCAGAGTGCATTGCGTGTGTACTTCCTCCCCTGGGCACTGCGCATGCTCAGTTGGTTTTTGTAATTGTGAGTTTGTTGAAATGTTGTTTGGAATTTTGATGAGTGTTGTGCATACCTTGTGGGTTGAGGTATGTGCACGGCAAATTTGGTGAGTTTTCGTCAGGGGGTGTTCGCGTTTTGCTGTCCCGTTGAACATCCTTTCCATTTTTATATATATAGATGCTTGTGAGTAAACAGTATTTCTTGCTGTGTCTTTGTCAGTGTTGATGTGGAGAGTGTCTGGTTTGCCCACCCTGGAACATACAAGATATCATTGTCCTTCTTTAAGGGTCCCTTTCAAATCTATGATACTATATCTCTCTGTTTGTGAATCATATCTATCTATCTATCTATCTATCTATCTATCTATATTAATGGCTGGATGTCTCTTTGTCAGGAGGTGAAGGGAATTGGATTGGATGGCCTTAAGTATTTTCTGTTGGTTGTGGGGTTCTGTGTGGAAAGTCGGACCAGTTTCTGTCGTTCATGGGGTTCAGAATGCTTTTTGATTGTAGGTGAACTGTGAATCCCAGTGACTACAACTCCCCTTCCTGTATTTTCTTCCTCTCCTTGTCTTCTTCCCTCTCTCTTTCTCAGCCAGTGGCGGGAGCGATGGGCTAGCGGGAGGCAGAGAGGCGGCACCGTGCATGCGGCTCCCAGCTTGGGTGCGGGGCAAGCTGGGAAATGGAGTCCCTCAGCCCCATCGGTTTAAGGACCAGCCAGGGGAGGAACTACAACTCCCAGAGTGCAACGCGTATAAACTTCCTCCATAGAGACGATGGAGGAGCTCTCCTGCGCATGTGCAGCCTCCCCAGCCCTGTGCGCATGCTCCGTGTTGTTTTGAATTTGTGAGTTTGTTTTGGTGTTTATTGGAATTTTGATGATTGTTGGTCATACCTTGGGGTATGAGGCATTAGAAGGCCAAATTTGGTGATATTTGGTCCTGTAGTTTTTCTGTTTTTGAACTACTAAGGACGACGTTAACCTTTATATATATATAGATTGAACAACTATAACTGAACATTGAGAAAAACCAAAGTGCTGTTCCAGCAGTCACCAGCCAACCCCTCTCCAATGCCAGAGATACAGCTTAATGGTGTAACATTAGAAAATGTTGACAATTTCCGCTACCTTGGCAGCTACCTCTCCACCAAAATCAACATCGTCACCAAAATACAACACCGCCTGAGCTCTGCAAGTGCAGCATTTTTCCGAATGAAGCAGAGAGTGTTTGAGGACCGGGACATCCGTAGGGAGACCAAGATGCTTGTTTGTAAAGCTACTGTCCTCCCAACCCTGCTATACGCCTGCGAGACGTGGACTGTCTACAGACGTCACATGCAACTCCTGGAACGATTCCATCAGTGTTGCCTCCGAAAAATCCTGCAAATCTCTTGGGAAGACAAGTGGACAAACTTCAGCGTGCTGGAAGAAGCAAAGACCACCAGCATTGCAGCAGGCTCCCATAAACCATAAAGACTACTGGCTGTGTGCAGTTTGGTGTTCTTCAGCAAGGTGATTCTACTCTGAGGTGCAACATACTGGTAGTTAAAGAGCACATTCTACGGATTATTTCTGCATTTGACTTATTAAAATATTCCAATCCAAAGCCAAGTAATGAAGGTGGGGGCATTACTTTTCATTCAACCCTCGTATAAAGACGAAAGTGGAACAAAATGGATTTTCACTTGGGGGGAGGGGAAGGAGAAATGGTACATCCCTAAAATATTAATATGCATTTCAGGATTTCTATATTTGCTCCTAAAAAAGGAAGATGACACATAGAAAGAGACTTCACTTGTGCAATGAACTGAACTCACTTGAACCTGAGTTTGTGTGTATGTGTGTGTTGGAAAGCAAGGGAGGGGAGCAAAATATCAGAACATTTGAGAGTCAGGTTGATGGCTCCAGTCTGTTCTTATTTTTCTCCAAATTGATCCATCCAGCCAAGAGCAATATTGTATCTTCTTTATATATATAAACAGTGTAGACAGAGGCTTATGTTGGGGGTGAAACGGAGGGAATAGTGTTCCTGTTCATAAAGTAATTAGTTTAATGTCCTTTGAAAACGACGAAAGGGAAGTGGAGAGACCCCTTCCTGGACGGCATTGAACATTGGAACTGAAATTCTAAGAAACGTTGGCTTCGTCCAATGCCAACGTTTCCCCTTTTCCCAGCCCTGTGTTCTTAAAAAGTCGAGAAAAGGCTTATCTTTGCATTTGTAAATGTATTTTTAGATGTCATTACGAAGGCTGTCCTGTCGACTCTCTGGGAAGGTTGAGTCCGCTGTCCTTAGAAAGTTGAAGCAATGACTGTGACTGTGCTTTTCAGGTCACACCATTGTTTAAATTAGGAGAAGTCATCAAGGTTGTTGCTTCAACCCAGCTGTGTTTATGGATTAGAGTGTCAAATGTTTATGTCGTTCCATTCCTTAAAGGGGGGTAGGAAGAGAGAACAGACCGGGTTTTCCATTGACCGTCACAAAAGGTCTCGAGAGGTTCCTCTTGTAATGACATCCTAACATTTTGCTGAAAGACCAGAGTTCTCTTCCTTGAGAGTGCAATTGAGTCTCCTTCTCTAGATGACCATCTGTCAAGAAGGTTTGCTTCCTTGGGCGTGCAATGGAGTCTCCTTCTCTAGATGACCATCTGTCAAGAGGGTTTACTTCCTTGAGAGTGCAATGGAGTCCCCTTCTCTGGATGACCATCTGTAAAGAGGGTCTACTTCCTTGGGGTCTCCTTCTCTGGATGGTCATCTGTCGAGAGAGTTTACTTCCTTGAGAGACCAATTGGGTCTCCTTCTCTGGATGACCATCTTTGAAGAGGATTTACTTCCTTGAGAGTCCAATAGGGTCTCCTTCTATGGATGACCATCTGTCAAGAGGGTTTGCTTCCTTGGGAGTGCAATGGAGTCTCCTTCTCTAGATGACCATCTGTCAAGAGGGTTTGCTTCCCTGGGAGTGCAATGGAGTCTCCTTCTCTAGATGACCATCTGTCGAGAAGGTTTGCTTCCTTGGGAGTGCAATGGAGTCTCCTTCTCTAGATGACCATCTGTCAAGAGGGTTTGCTTCCCTGGGAGTGCAATGGAGTCTCCTTCTCTAGATGACCATCTGTCGAGAAGGTTTGCTTCCTTGGGAGTGCAATGGAGTCTCCTTCTCTGGATGACTGTCTGCAAAGAGGGTCTACTTCCTTGTGAGTCCAATGGGGTCTCCTTCTCTGGATGGCCATCTGTTGAGAGGGTTTACTTCCTTGAGAGACCAACAGGGCCTCCTTCTCTGGATGACCATCTATCAAGAGGGTTTGCTTCCTTGGAAGTCCAATGGGGTCTCCTTCTCTGGATGGACACCTGTTGAGAGGGTTTACTTCCTTGAGAAACCAACGGGGCCTCCTTCTCTGGATGACCATCTGTGAAGAGGGTTTGCTTCCTTGAGAGTGCAATGGGGTCTCCTTCTCTTGATGACCATCTTCGAAGAGGATTTACTTCCTTGAGAGTCCAATGGGGTCTCCTTCTATGGATGACCATCTGTCAAGAGGGTTTGCTTCCTTGAGAGTGCAATGGAGTCTCCGTCTCTAGATGGATAGCTGTCAAGAGGGTTCACTTCCTTGAGAGTGCAATGGAGTCTCCTTCTCTAGATGACCATCTGTCAAGAGGGTTTGCTTCCTTGAGAGTGCAATGGAGTCTCCGTCTCTAGATGGTCAAGAGGGTTCACTTCCTTGAGAGTGCAATGGAGTCTCCTTCTCTAGATGACCATCTGTCAAGAGGGTTTGCTTCCTTGAGAGTGCAATGGAGTCTCTGTGTCTAGATGGACAGCTGTCAAAAGGTTTCACTTCCTTGAGAGTGCAATGGAGTCTCCTTCTCTAGATGACCATCTGTCAAGAGGGTTTGCTTCCTTGAGAGTGCAATTGAGTCTCCTCTCTAGATGGACCTCTGTTGAAAGGGTTCACTTCCTTGGGAGTCCAATGGGGTCTCCTTCTCTAGATGACCATCTGTCAAGAGGGTTTGCTTCCTTGAGAGTGCAATGGAGTCTCTGTGTCTAGATGGACAGCTGTCAAAAGGTTTCACTTCCTTGAGAGTGCAATGGAGTCTCCTTCTCTAGATGACCATCTGTCAAGAGGGTTTGCTTCCTTGAGAGTGCAATTGAGTCTCCTCTCTAGATGGACCTCTGTTGAAAGGGTTCACTTCTTTGGGAGTCCAATGGGGTCTCCTTCTCTGGATGGCCATCTGTCAAGAGGGTTTACTTCCTTTAGAGTCCAATGGAGTTTCCTTCTCCATATGGCCATCTGTAGGGAGAGTTTAAATGACATCTTTCTGCAAAGCATTGGTTGGACCAGAATTTTGAAGGACCAGTCATCTGAATGATCTTATTTCCAAGTTTGAATGTATTGTTTCCAGTTTTTGGTCTAGCAATCCAACTTGGATGAAGTCATCTCATTGAACAATACCTCATTGACTCTGAGACATTGGAAGCCTTGATGGTCCAAAACATGGGTCAGTGACACTTGAGAGATGGAGAAACTGAGACTTAGCTGAACCCTCAGGATGAAAGAACTACATAGCACACTCTCATGTAGACATGGACCTTGGGACCATTTTGGAAGATAGGAATACCTTACCTGGAGATGCTGAAATTTGATTTTCGGACTTCTGGAACACAAGCAAAGGAATTATGATCCTGAATTATGAGATAGTCATGCTCTGGATTCTTGCCCACTCACGTTGAGCTCATTGTGCCTGCAAGGTCGTACTCCCAGCCACAACTGCCCTGATGGCCCGTAACAAGAGAACATGGAGTGGGGCCCTGGTAGATGATCTCAATAGGCGAGGGGCTCATATAGGGGAAGCCTCGGAGATGTTATGTAAAGCTGTTTCCATGGGAAATAAAAGTTGTGTGGAAGCATATACTTTGCAGGGAAACACATTGTTCCAAACTGTTCTGGGAGAGTTTAACACAAACCCATGTCGGGTTCTCTAATTTGGGGGGAAGGAAGAAGGAATATGCAATACTAGCTGTCCCCTGCCATGCGTTGCTGTGGCCCAGTCTGGTGATCTGGAAAATAAAGTAATGAGAAAGTGTTGGTTTCTAATATATGTAATTCCTTTATGCTTGTGAGTAAACAGATGCCCACCTTTCCTGAAGGTAGGCGGAAAAACAAAGGAGGGAGCGGAGGTGGGAGATACCTCCAGCCGGAGGGGCTCTCTCTCTCTCTCTCTCTCTCTCTTGGTCCCAATGGCTGAAGAGAAAGTCAGGAGAAGAGGCGTGTTTTGGTGCGCACGCTGGCGTCTTCAGACACGCCTCTGGACCCAAAGCGGGCCAGGCACGGCGGCTCCACCCCTTGGCCCACTCGCGGATTGGGGAGAGGAGAGGAAGCGGGTGGAGCGCTGGGGGATCGGGAAAGGGACCCGGTCATGGGGAAGGGATCGAACGTGGAGAACGATTGAGCGCCGGCTCTGCTCGCGCACCCGGTGGCCAGGTGGAGCTGGAACGAGAGGGGCTAGGCGAGGCTCAAGGGCCCGGCCCCTTTGGGAAAAGGATCACCCAGCAGCGAGGCATGAAAACCGAGGCTCCCCCCCCCCCGACTGCTAGGGCTGTTGTGAGCTGAGGGGGTGCTCCTCAAGTGGCAGTTGAGGGGCATTTACAGAGGCGCCTCTGCGCCCCTGGCAAAAAAAAAAGTGTTCTGCGACTACTTACTTTGCGTAATGGACGAGCCACCCCTGTCTGCCTGCAACAAAGAACTGGTGGGATCACAAGCCTGAAAAAGTTACAGAGAATGAACACGTCAAACTACTCTGCGGCTTCTGAATTCAGACAGACAGAGTTTTGGACCACAATACTCCTGACCTCAGAATCGTGTTAAAAAAGAAAGTGTGGATTGTCGATGTTGCGATCCCAGGAAACAGCAGGATTGAGGAGAAACAACTGGAAAAGCTGACACGATATGAGGATTTAAAGATCGAACTGCAAAGACTCTGGCACAAGCCAATCAAAGTGGTCCCAGTGGTGATCGGCACACTGGGTGCAGTGCCTAAAGACCTTGGCCTGCACTTAAAAACAATTGGTGCTGACAAAATTGCCAGCTGCAGAAGGCCATCTTATTGGGATCTGCAGGCATTATTCACCAATACATCACACAGTTCTAGACACTTGGGAAGTGTCCGACGTGTGATCCAATACAACAGCCAGCAGTGGTTCTCAACCTTCCTAAATCCGCGACCCCTTAATACAGTGCTTCATGTTGCGGTGACCCCCAACCATAAAATTATTTTCATTGCTACTTCATAATTTTAATGGTACTGCTGTTATGAATCATAATGTAAATATCTGATATGCAGGATGTACTTTCATTCACTGGATGAAATTTGGCACAAATACCCAATACACCCAAATTTGAATACTGGTGGGGTTGGGCAGGATTGATTGTGTCATTTGGGAGTTGTAGTTGCAGGGATTTATAGTTCACCTACAATCAAAGAGCATTCTGAACTCCACCAATGATGGAATTGAACCAAACTTGGCATACAAAACTCCCATGACCAATAGAAAATACTGGAAGGGTTTGGTGAGCATTGACCTTGAGTTTGGGAGTTATAGTTCACCTACATCTAGAGAGCACTGCGGACTTCAACAATGATAGCTGTGGACCAAACTTGGCACAAATACTCAATATGCCCAAATGTGAACACTTAGGGACAATAGACCTTGATATTTGGGAGCTGTAGTTGCTGGGATTTATAGTTCATCTACAATCAAACAGCATTCTGAACTCCACCAACGATAAAATTGAACCAAACTTGGCACACAAAACTCCCATGACCAATAGAAAATACTGGAAGGGTTTGGTGAGCATTGACCTTGAGTTTGGGAGTTATAGTTCACCTACATCTAGAGAGCACTGCAGACTTCAACAATGATAGCTCTGGACCAAACTTGGCACAAATACTCAATATGCCCAAATGTGAACACTTAGGGAAAATAGACCTTGATATTTGGGAGCTGTAGTTGCAGGGATTTATAGTTCATCTACAATCAAAGAGCATTCTGAACTCCACCAATGATGGAATTGAGCCAAACTTGGCACACAAAACTCCGATGACCAACAGAAAATACTGGAAGGGTTTGGTGAGCATTGACCTTGAGTTTGGGAGTTATAGTTCACCTACATCTAGAGAGCACTGTGGACTTCAGCAATGGTAGCTCTGGACCAAACTTGGCACAAATACTCAATATGCCCAAATGTGAACACTTAGGGAAAATAGACCTTGATATTTGGGAGCTGTAGTTGCTGGGATTTATAGTTCATCTACAATCAAAGAGCATTCTGAATTCCACCAATGATGGAATTGAACCAAACTTGGCACACAAAACTCCCACGACCAACAGAAAATACTGGAAGGGTTTGGTGAGCATTGACCTTGAGTTTGGGAGTTATAGTTCACCTACATCTAGAGAGCACTGTGGACTTCAACAATGATAGCTCTGGATCAAACTTGGCACAAATACTCAATGTGCCCAAGTGTGAACACTGGTGGAATTTAGGGAAAATAGGCCTTGACATTTGGGAGCTGTAGTTGCTGGGATTTATAGTTCATCTGCAATCAAAGAGCATTCTGAACTCCACCAATGATGGAATTGAACCAAACTTTTCACACAGAACCCGCATGAGCAGCAGAAAATATTGTGTTTTCTAATGGTCTTTGGTGACCCCTCTGAAAAAACCCTCACGACCCCCCCCCCCCACAGGGGTCTCGACCCCCAGGTTGAGAAACTCTGGTTTAGGGCTTTATAGGTCATGGCCTGCTCCTTGAATTTGGCTCGGCAACTTATTGGCAGCCAATGAAGCTGTTTTAATAGGGGTGTTGAGGCCCCGGTTGCGCAGTGGGTTAAACCCCTGTGCCGGCAGGACTGAAGACCGACAGGTCGCAGGTTCGAATCCGGGGAGAGGCGGATGAGCTCCCTCCATCAGCTCCAGCTCCTCATGCGGGGACATGAGAGAAGCCTCCCACAAGGATGATAAAAACATCAAATCATCCAGGGCGTCCCCTGGGTAACGTCCTTGCAGACGGCCAGTTCTCTCACACCAGAAGCGACTTGGTCCTGACACGCCAAAAATAAATAAATAGGGGTGTTGTATGCTCCCTATTTTTTCCCTGTTTTGTGCCCCTGGTGGCGCAGTGGGTTGCTGCTGTTGACCGAAAGGTCGCAGGTTCGTTTCCAGGGAGCAGTGTGAGCTTCCGCTGTCAGCACTAGCTTCTGCCAAATTTATTTATTTATTTATTTGCGACATTTATATGCCGCCCTTCTCACCCTGAAGGGGACTCAGAGCGGCTTACATGGTATATATACATACAATATATTATTAGCATAGTATAATATCAATTTTAAGTATTGCTATATTGTACTATATCAATTATACTGTAATATTATTAGTAATTTTACATGTAATATAAATATATAATTATAATACCATATTATTATTATTACTATTACATTGCATTACATTATAATATTATAAAAATTATATGTATATACATATTTGCATATATCAAATGTGAGTAGATCAATAGGTACCACTCCGGTGGGAAGGTAACGGCGCTCCATGCAGTCATGCCGGCCACATGACCTTGGAGGTGTCTATGGACAACGCCGGCTCTTCGGCTTAGAAGTGGAGATGAGCACCACACCCCAGAGTCAGACATGACTGGACTTAATGTCAGGGGACTACCTTTACCTTTACCTATGCTCCCTATAGTTTGCTCCAGTAAGGAGCCTGGCTGCCGCCTGTTGTACCAGTTCAAATTTCTGGGCCGTCTTCAAGGGCAGCCCCACGTAGAGCGGTACCACTCCGGCGGGAAGGTAACGGCCAGGGCCGTAGCCAGAAAAATTTTTAGGGAGGGGTTGAAATTTTTGGGGGGGGGGGTTGAAAATTTCGCAGAGGGGGTTTGAAACCTGCCTCCTAGCTCACGCTGAAGCAAAGAGCACAGCAGGGGGCAGAGCAGCCTTCAATAGCCTGCAGCTCCACCCTTGTCAACCACCTCCACCAAGTCTGGCCTCCTTAATGAGAGCATTCAACATCCCCCCCCCCCCCAACTTGGTTGCTTCACTACTGTTCTGTCGCGTGCTGGGCCTGTAAATAATTGTCTTTAGAACAGGATGTGCAACCTTTGCCCAGCGGGAAGCCAGGGGGCCTAAAGAGAAGTTCTCAGAAGTTTCCACCACAAACAGTCTTTAGATGGCTTGAGAAGTACAACAAAGTCTTTTATTAATGAACAATCAAACAGAAACTTCTCTTGTCTTCAGTGAAGTTAAGCAAATGATTCCAAGCTTTTAGGCAACTGATGAATTCCTAATCTTGCCCACGAAGGACAGGCAACAGTCTTCAATAACTTCTTCTTTAAAGGAAAATCCCCTTTTTAACTTCTCCCAGGCTGACTGTAATCTAACCCTTACTGATGTGGGCTCCGCTGCCGGGTCGAACTGCATCTCAAACGCTGAGTGGACCTACCAGCAAGGCAGTAGATGTTCTCCATCTGGAGTTCTTTGGTCTTTAGGGCTGTTTTCCTGGAAATTCTTTGGAGACTCTTAAGACCTTTCTTCCCTGGAAGGTCTTACGGGTTGAAACTTTTGTACAGGGGAAGCTTGCACACATCCTATACATAAGCTTACCTTGATGAGACTAACTAAAAATGGCTCCCTTCCCTTCCCAATTGCCCTGAGCAAGGGGCAGAACCAAAACGTAACAATGATGGACAGGTGACTTGCCCTATGACTGCAACCAAAGAAGCCACCTATCTGCAGAGTCCCTGAAACCTAGGACTGCAAGCAAACATTTAATACAAAGCAAATAAAGTTGGAGCTCCTGGTACAGCTGTACCAGAACACCTACATCGGCTATTGCTGCAAGTAATGACAGTGTGAATAAATTGCTAATATTTACTTGAGATAGTGCTTGCCGTTCTGGAGGGACTCTTGATTTTTTGCATCTCATAGACTTAGCAGCACGGGGATTTGGTTAACCAGTTAAAATTCATGAGTAAACCAGGTTTTGAAAAAAAATCTGAAACATTTCGGGGGAGGGTTTGAACCCCTAACCCCCCCCCCCCTCGCTACGGGCCTGGTAACGGCGTTCCATGCAGTCATGCCGGCCACATGACCTTGGAGATGTCTACGGACAACGCCAGTTTTTCAGTTTAGAAATGGAGATGAGCACCACACATCCCAGGACCTACAACTCCTATAAATCGTGGTGAATTCTCCCCAAACCTCAGAATGTAGGATGATTCTGAATGGGCAACCCTAATCTTTAATGATCCATGATTGCCACATCCAACTGATTGTCACATCTCATTAAAAGAGTCGCAATGGGCAAGACATCTCTGCCATCTGTCCCCTTCAGGGGGAAAAAGAGAGAAAGAAAATGACGCTGCAAGTGATGTTTGTTTGCCAGATGTACGAAAATAGTCTGTTTATGAAATGTGTGTCTAAAATGTATTCCTTTGGGAGGTCGGAAGAGGAATTTCCATTCCGACAAACGTGCCCCTGGTGAACCACTACCATCTGTTCGGATCATCAGAGGAGGCTCCACGCTGCTCCAGCCTAATGGCTCGAAGTGTTCCTCTTAATGACTCTTAAGTGAAAAAGCGGAAACCTCGTTGACTTCCATTTATACCCTGCCCTGATATTACCAATTCAAAGAATGCAGCTGGTAATTGAATGACATTAACAACCTGAACCGGGCCATTGCAGCCCATGCCATCATCATAATTATGCAATATATCTCTTAAGTATATCCTTGTTTAGATGTGAAGGCGGCAATGTATTGCGTTGTTTGGAAGGAAATGGGTATGACAAATCTCCAGATGCTAACTAGGTTAAAGTCCAGATTTGAGCATTCGGCAGGTTGAGTTAGAAAAGGAATATCTATATATATAAAAATGTAATGTTCGTTTGTGGGGTTAACATAACTCCAAAACCACTGGACGAATTGACACCAGATTTGGACACAAGACACCTAACAACCCAATGCATGTCCTTCACTCAAAAAAATTGATTTTGTCATTTGGAAGTTGTAGAGCATTGTGAACCCCAACAACGATAGAATTGGGCCAAACCTCCCACACAGAAGGGTGTCCTTTGGTTTTGGAGTTGTAGTTCACCTACTTCCAGAGATCACTGTGGACTCAAACAATGTTGTATCTGGACCAAACTCTACATGAGTACTCAATATGCCCAAATGGGTACACTGGTGGAGTTTGGAGAAAATAGAATCTTGACATTTGGGAGTTGTAGTTGCTGGGATTTATAGTTCACCTACTATCACAGAGCATTCTGAACCCCACCAAGGATAGAATTGGGCCAAACCTCCCACACAGAACCCCCATGTGGGCCACAGCAATGCGTGGCAGGGCACGGCTAATCTACATAAATAAAAATGTAATGTTCGTTTGTGGGGTTAACATAACTCCAAAACCACTGGATGAATTGATACCAAATTTGGACACAAGACACCTAACAACCCAATGGATGTCCTTTGCTCAAAAAAAATTGATTTTGTCATTTGGGAGTTGTAGTTGCCTGGACCTACAATCAAAGAACATTCTGAACCCCCCAATGATGGAATTGAACCAAACTTGGCACACAGTTCTCCCATGACCAACAGAAAATATTGGAAGGGTGTCCTTTGGTTTTGGAGTTGTAGTTCACCTACTTCCAGAGATCACTGTGGACTCAAACAATGATGGATCTGGACCAAACTCTACACGAATACTCAATATGCCCAAATGTGAACACTGGTGGAGTTTGGAGAAAATAGAATCTTGACATTTGGGAGTTGTAGTTGCTGGGATTTATAGTTCACCTACTATCACAGAGCATTCTGAACCCCACCAAGGATAGAATTGGGCCAAACCTCCCACACAGAACCCCCATGTGGGCCACAGCAATGCGTGGCAGGGCACGGCTAATCTACATAAATAAAAATGTAATGTTCGTTTGTGGGATTAACAGAACTCCAAATCCACTGGACGAATTGACACCAAATTTGGACACAAGACACCTAAAAACCCAATGTATGTCCTTCGCTTAAAAAAAAATGATTTTGTCATTTGGGAGTTGTAGTTGCCTGGACCTACAATCAAAGAACATTCTGAACCCCACCAACGATGGAATTGAACCAAACTTGGCACACAGTTCTCCCATGACCAACAGAAAATATTGGAAGGGTGTCCTTTGGTTTTGGAGTTGTAGTTCACCTACTTCCAGAGATCACTGTGGACTCAAACAATGTTGTATCTGGACCAAACTCTACATGAGTACTCAATATGCCCAAATGTGAACACTGGTGGAGTTTGGGTGAAAAAGAATCTTGACATTTGGGAATTGTAGTTGCTGGGATTTATAGTTCACCTACTATCACAGAGCATTCTGAACCCCACCAATGATACAATTGGGCCAAACCTCCCACACAGAACCCCCATGTGGGCCACAGCAATGCGTGGCAGGGCACGGCTAATCTACATAAATAAAAATGTAATGTTTGTTTGTGGGATTAACAGAACTCAAAAATCACTGGACGAATTGACACCAAATTTGGACATAAGACACCTAAAAACCCAATGGATGTCCTTGGCTAAAAAAAAATTGATTTTGTCATTTGGGAGTTGTAGTTGCCTGGACCTACAATCAAAGAACATTCTGAACCCCCCAATGATGGAATTGAACCAAACTTGGCGCACAGTTCTCCCATGACCAACAGAAAATATTGGAAGGGTGTCCTTTGGTTTTGGAGTTGTAGTTCACCTACTGCCAGAGATCACTGTGGACTCAAACAATGTTGTATCTGGACCAAACTCTACATGAGTACTCAATATGCCCAAATGGGAACACTGGTGGAGTTTGGAGAAAATAGAATCTTGACATTTGGGAGTTGTATTTGCTGGGATTTATAGTTCACCTACTATCACAGAGCATTCTGAACCCCACCAATGATACAATTGGGCCAAACCTCCCACACAGAACCCCCATGTGGGCCACAGCAATGCGTGGCAGGGGACGGCTAGTCTATATAAATAAAAATGTAATGTTCATTTGTGGGATTAACAGAACTCAAAAACCACTGGATGAATTGACACCAAATATGGACACAAGACATCTAACAACCCAATGTATGTCCTTTACTCAAAAAATAAGATTTTTTTCATTTGGGAGTTGTAGTTGCTGGAATTTATAGTTCACCTGCAATCAAAGAGCATTCTGAACTCCACCAATGATAGAATTGAACCAATATTGGCACACAGGACTAAATTACTATCTGCCAGTTACAGAAGGCCACCCTACTGGGATCTGCACATATTATTCACCGATACATCACACAGTCCTAGACACTTGGGAAGTGTCCGATGTGTGATCCAATACAACAGCCAGCAGAGTACAACTTATTATTATTGATGTTATTATTATTATTTTACTAACTTCCCCAAGTCGCTTCTGGTGTGAGAGAATTGGCCGTCTGCAAGGACGTTGCCCAGGGGACACCCGGATGCTTTGATGTTTTTATCATTGTTGTGGGAGGCTTCTCTCATGTCCCCACATGAGGAGCTGGAGCTGATAGAGGGAGCTCATTCGCCTCTCTCCGGATTCGAACCTGCGACCTGTCGGTCTTCAGTCCTGCCGGCACAGGGGTTTAACCCACTGCACAACCGGGGACTCAACACCCCTATTAAAACAGCTTCATTGGCTGCCGATAAGTTGCCGAGCCAAATTCAAGGAGCAGGCTATGACCTATAAAGCCCTAAACCAGTGTTTCTCAACCTGGGGGTCGGAACCCCTGGTGCGGGTCATGAGGGGTTGTCAGAGGGGTCACCAAAGACCATTAGAAAACACAGAACCTCCTGCTCGTGAGGTTCTGTGTGGGAAGTTTGGTTCAATTCCATCATTGGTGGAGTTCAGAATGCTCTTTGATTGTAGATGAACTATAAATCCCTGCAACTACAGCTCCCAAATGTCAAGGCCTATTTTCCCTAAATTCCACCAGTGTTCACATTTGGGCATATTGAGTATTTGTGCCAAGTTTGATCCAGAGCTATCATTGTTGAAGTCCACAGTGCTCGCTAGATGTAGGTGAACTATAACTCCAAAACTCAAGCTCAATGCTCACCAAACCCTTCCAGTATTTTCTGTTGGTCATGGGAGTTTTGTGTGCCAAGTTTGGTTCAATTCCATCATTGGTGGAGTTCAGAATGCTCTTTGATTGTAGGTGAACTATAAATCCCAGCAACTACAGCTCCCAAATGTCAAGGCCTATTTTCCCTAAATTCCACCAGTGTTCAGACTTGGGCACATTGAGTATTTGTGCCAAGTTTGATCCAGAGCTATCATTGTTGAAGTCCACAGTGCTCGCTAGATGTAGGTGAACTATAACTCCAAAACTCAAGCTCAATGCTCACCAAACCCTTCTGGTATTTTCTGTTGGTCATGGGAGTTTTGTGTGCCAAGTTTGGTTCAATTCCATCATTGGTGGAGTTCAGAATGCTCTTTGATTGTAGGTGAACTATAAATCCCAGCAACTACAGCTCCCAAATGTCAAGGCCTATTTTCCCTAAATTCCACCAGTGTTCACACTTGGGCACATTGAGTATTTGTGCCAAGTTTGATCCAGAGCTATCATTGTTGAAGTCCACAGTGCTCGCTAGATGTAGGTGAACTATAACTCCAAAACTCAAGCTCAATGCTCACCAAACCCTTCTGGTATTTTCTGTTGGTCATGGGAGTTTTATGTGCCAAGTTTTTGTGCCGGCAAAACTGGTCTTCAGTTTTGCCGGCACAGGGGCTTAATCCACTGTGCCACCGGGGGCTCCAATAATAATAATAATAATAATAATGATAATAATAATAATAATAATAATAATAATAACAACAACAACAACAACAACAACCAGTGTCTTCAGGGTCATGATTCCAAACACATCATCATCACAATCTAAGAGCCAAGGTCCTATACGTGCACCACTTTTAGCAGACAGCAAATCTGCTCCGAGTTGAGTCTGAATTTTAGAAGAGCTAGTTATATTTCTGTGCTGTAGCCACCTATTAAGTTCAGGAACTTGTGCTGCTCCTTTAAAGTTTAGACTAGAAACCAGAACCGAATCCTGCTCACATCTCCGCCACTGCCGAAAGCCTTCCAGGATGAAGTCAGCTTCTATTTATACCACTAAATTGGTCCTTTAGGTGGAACGCTCTGTCTCGGCGGCACCGGGGCGATCAGGCTAAACAAAGCATCCAGTGAACTGCAAAATCAAACCTATGTTTGATTTATAACCCAGCACAATGAAATTATGGTTTGTCGGGCTTCTTTTGGCATCCTCATTACTCATGGAGACTCTGATGATTTCAAAAAGAGAGAGTGAAAGAGAGATTACCATAATTATGGAAACACTCTTAGAATGAAAGTGGCGTTGAGAATGACAGAAACGCGCATAACCACTGATCCATAAATTCAAGGGAAGTTAGACACGGGAGACAGATCATTATGAAGGATGATACCTGTGTGAAGATGCTTCCATTGAGCAGGAGTGACTCTGTACGCTAATTTGTAAACTTATTGCACCCTCTCGTGGTCGACTTTTAGCACACATCAGATCAGATCCTAGTTTAGTTTTTCTTCATGCACTAGCTTGGGTTCACGACATCGAAAAAGACAATTTTTAATTGCACAAAATGCCTAAGGTTATGGGTGAACTACAACTCCCATCATGCCAGGTTAATCCCGAGAAACTCCATCAATACCTAAAGTTTGTTATATCGGGCAAGCTTGCTTTGGATGCATCCTTGATGGGGTTCAGTGTGCTCTCTGGCTGTAGGGTAAACTACAACTCCCACTATGGTGAGTCAGTCCCCTCAAACCCCTCCAGTAGGTTGAGTTAGTCATGGGGGTTCTGTGTGCCAAGTTTGGTCCAGATCCATCATCGGTGGAGGTCACAGTGGAGGTCACAGTTTCTCTGGTTGCGGGTGAACTACAACTCCCAGAAAGGAAGGTCCGTTTCCCCCAAACCCATCCAGTAATAAAATTTGGCATATCAGGTATATGTGCAAAGTTTGGTCCTGATCCATCAGTGCTTAGGTTCACAGTACTTTCTGAATGTAGGTGAACTACAACTCCCCCAAATCAAGGTGAATTTCCCACAAAGACCTCCAGTATTTTTTGATGGTCATGGGGGCTCTGTGTACTAAATTTGGTACAATTCCATCTTTGATGGAGTTCAGAGTGCCCATTGATTGCAGGTGAACTATAAATCCCAGTATCTACAACTTCAAAATATCCAGACCAATTCCCCTAAAAAACCCCACCAATATTCAAATTTGGGTATATCGGGTATGCATGCCAAGTTTGGTCCAGATCCATCATTGTTTGGGTTCATAGTGCGCTCTGGATGTAGGTGAACTACAACTCCCCCAAATCAAAGTGAATTTCCCACAAAGACCTCCAGTATTTTTTGATGGTCATGGGGGCTCTGTGTACCAAATTTGGTTCAATTCCATCTTTGGTGGAGTTCAGAGTGCTCATTGATTGCAGGTGAACTATAAATCCCAGTATCTACAACTTCAAAATATCCAGGCCAATTTCCCTAAAAACCCACCAGTATTCAAATTTGGGCATATTGGGTATGCATGCCAAGTTTGGTCCAGATCCATCATTGTTTGGGTTCATAGTGCGCTCTGAATGTAGGAGAACAACAAGTACTAGAAATCCCTCCAAAGACCTCCAGTATTTTGTGATGGTCATGGGGGTTATGTGTGCCAAGTGAGTTCCAAGTACATCATTGGTGGAGTTCATAGTGTTCTTAGATTGCAGGTGAACTATACATCCCAGGACCTACAACTCCTATACATCATGGTGAATTCTCCCCAAACCTCTCTAGTATGCTCAGTTCCTGATCAATTCCTCTGTTTGCTATGTGCCATAGAAAAGAATAGGAAAGGGTTAAGCGAGAGGCAGTGGGAGAGGACATGCAAATTCCCCACCAATGAAGAGAGTCAGAAACACTGGTGTAATGTAAACCCCCCAGAACGAGAGATGAGGGGTCTCTTATTGCACCTGTGTGACAGGGGGGAACCTTTCAATCCCACCGCTGCCGCCAATGTAAACCCCTCAAACAAGAGACGAGGGGTCTCTTATCGCACCTGTGTGACAGGGGGAAACCTTTGAAGGAGCTCTCCAAGGTGCTGAATCTTATCCATAAGTAACTTCAGCACCTTGGAGAGATCCTTTGAAGGAAACCAAAACATTCGCTGGAACACCTCAGCAAGCGAGAGTCCAAAAGTGGCAGGCTCAAACTCAGAACCTCAACCAATGGCTGATACCAAATGAGAGACTCCCCCCTGGGCACACAGAGTACTGGGTGACTTGGAAGGTGCTGAACAGACTGCGCTCTGGCACCATGAGATGCAGAGCCAACCTTCAGAAATGGGGCCACAAAGTGGAATCCTTGACATGCGAGTGTGGAGAGGAGCAAACCACTGACCACCTGCTGCAATGCAACCTGAGCCCTGCCACATGCGCAATGGATGACCTTCTTGCAGCAACACCAGAAGCACTCCAAGTGGCCAGATACTGGTCCAAGGACATCTAATCAACTACCAAACTCACAAATTTTGTATTCTGTATTTTTTATTTTTGTCTGTTTGTTTGCTTTGTTCTGTTAGAAATGTGATATAATTGACTGGTTGCTGATGACTCGATAAATAAATAAAACAACTAGTTTTGACACTAGTTGATATGGTCTTTGTTTTGAGAAGAATGACCTCTTTACTTACTTTTCTTCTTAGGTGATCCCTTGTTGTCCGAGTAGGATAGTCTTCCAGGATCAGTGTTCTGGTGGGTCTGTAGCTGACTGTGGAGCCCTATTCTTGATCTGCATTTTCTTCCGCAGTGAGGGCATTGGTTTTCAGGTGGAGGGTGGTCTTGGTCGGGGTTGGCTTGACGTGCCTTCCTCTTGGCACGTTTCTCTCTCATTCATGCCCCTTCAAATTCTGCAGCACTGCTGGTCACAGCTGGCATCCAGCTGGAGAGCTCAAGAGCCAGGGCTTCCCAGTTCTCAGTGTCTACGCCAGAATTTTTAAAGGTTGGTTTTGAGCCCATCATTAAATCTCTTTTCCTGTCCACCAATATTCCGTTTTCTGTTCTTGAGTTCGGAGTACTGCAACTGCTTTGGGAGATGGTGGTCGGGCATCCAGACAATGTGGCCGATCCAACGGAGTTGATGGCGGAGGACCATCACTTCAATGCTGGTGGTCTTTGCTTCTTCCAGCACGCTGACGTTTGTCCCCTGTCTTCCCAAGAGATTTGCAGGATTTTCTGGAGGCAGCACTGATGGAATTGTTCCAGGAGTTGCATGTGACGTCTGTAGACAGTCTACGTTTTGCAGGCATATAGCAGGGTTGGGAGGACAATAGCTTTATAAACAAGCATCTTGATATCCCTACGGTTAACCCCGGATGTCCCGGTCCTCAAACACTGTCTGCTTCATTCGAAAAAAAGCTCAGGCGGTGTTGTATTTCGGTGTCGATGTTGACTCTGGTGGAGAGGTGGCTGCCAAGGTAGCAGAAATGGTCAACATTTTCTAATGTTCCACCATTAAGCTGTATTTCTGGCATTGCAGAGGGATTGACTAGTGACTGCTGGAAGAGCACTTTGGTTTTCTCGATGTTCAATGACAGGCCGAGCTTCTCGTATACTTCTGCGAAGGTGTTTAGAGTGGCTTATAGGTCTTCTTCTGAATGTGCACAGAATGACCAACACAACAAGGAGAACTATTTCTCTCTTAAGCCTTTAGATTGCTTTAAAAATAAAAGTCAGTTAGAAAGAAGGAATCTGTCTGTCTGGTCATAAGGGGGAAACAATATCCTAATTCTGTATAAATCTGACCTGCTATTTTGTTTTTGTAACATGGCCATACAGGCCAGAAAACACACAACAACCCAGTTGGGAGGTCAGTTGGAAACTGGGCAAGTAAGGTTTGTGTATCTGTGGAGTGTCCAGGGTGGGAGGCAGAGCTCTTGTCTGCTGTAGACAGGTGTGAATATGCAGTTGGCCACCTTGATTGACCTTGAATAGCCTTGCAGCTTCAAAGCCTGGCTGTTTCCTTGGTTTCCTGTTTCGTTGGGAGGTGTTAGGATTTAACGGCCTTGCAGCTGTAAAGTCAATCAGTAAGGATATCCTCCCCTCCCCTCCTTTGCCTACTTCCTATCCCCTTTTCCTACTTTCCTACTTTCCGACCCCAAACCAATTGTCCCCCCACTTTTTATGTAACCATATACTCACAATAAAAATTTTTTAAAAGTAAGGGTATCTGCATAGAGGTACATTTGAAATGACACGAGTGGACTGTATATAAAGAAAGAACTCTTGTCTGTTGGAGGCAAGTGTGAATGTTGCATTTGACCACCTTGATTGGCCTTGCAGCTTCAAGGCCTGGCTGCTTCCTGCCTGGAGGAATGTCCCACCCTGCACATTCCACAGATATATAAACCCAATTTCCCTAGTTTCCATCAGACCTCACAACCTCTGAGGATACCTGCCATAGATGTGGGCGAAACGTCAGGAGAGAATGCTTCTGGAACATGGCCAGACAGCGTGGAAAACACGCAATAACCCAATGATTCTGGCCATGACAATATTTTGGGTATTTTTTTTTCCAATTTGACTCTTTAAAGTAGTGACTGAGTGGGTAGTGGAAAAACCTGAGCCTGTCTTTTGGAAAGAAACGAATTGAAAATAAAAAGAAAAGAAATGACTTCATCAAGATTTCCATGATTCATGGTACTTTTACATATGTGAAATATGGTCACCATTTCCAACTACCTCCAAGGGCTTTCTGAGGAGGCGGGATTGTAAAATAAAGTAAAATAAAATAAAAAATTCCAAAGAACCCTAGAAATACAAGCCTGAGAACATATGTACATAATGTGCTGGCTCCACCTCGTGGTTGCTTCAAGAGATGCATGAGACAGAACAAAGTACAGTAGGCTACTAACTGGACCATACGATGCATATGTTGCCCCTACTAAAGCAGCTCAAAAGGCTGCCGATAAGTGTCCTGTCCCAATTCAAAGTGCTAGTTATCACCTCTAAAGCCCCGAACAGTTCAGGTCCTGCTTATCTTCGTGACCACATCCCCCCTATGAACTGATGTGGGTTCTAAGATCTGCCAGGGAGGCCCTGCTCTTGGTCCCACCACCATCACAAGTGAAGTTGTTGTGGATGGGAGAGAGGGCTTTCTCAGTGGTGTCCCCATAGCTTTGGATCTCCCACCCCAGGGAGATTAGGCTGGCCCCCATACTGTCCTCCTTTTGTAGGGACTTAAAGACGTGGCCATGTTTTCATTTATCCAAATCTGACTAAATATATCAGCCTGGAAAACTTACAACAACCCACGTACAAAAATGTTCTCCAACAAAATGTTCTGGGCCAGAGTGAAGAGAGAGGGGGGCAGGAAGACAGCTCCACCTTGTCTCCTGCCTATGTTAACAGTTCGGAGCCCCTCCCTCCAGCACCAACTGCTCCTGTGGGCCAGAGTGAAGAGAGGGGGGTGGGGCAGGAAGACAACTCCATGTTGTCTCCTGCCTATACGATCAGCTGGGAGTCCCTCCCTCCACCACCAACTGTTGCCCTGGGCCAGAGTGAAGAGAGAGGGGGCCAGGAAGACAGCTCCACATTGTCTCCTGCCTATGCCATCAGCTGGGAGCCCCTCCCTCCGGCACCAACTGCTGCCCTGGGCCAGAGTGAAGAGGGGGCAGGAAGAGAGCTTCACCTTGTCTCCTGCCTATACTATCAGTTGGGAGCCCCTCTTCAAGCACCAACTGCTGCTCTGAGCCAGAGTAAAGAGAGAGGGGGCCAGGAAGACAGCTCCACCTTGTCTCCTGCCTATACTATCAGTTGGGAGCCCCTCTTCAAGCACCAACTGCTGCTCTGAGCCAGAGTAAAGAGAGAGGGGGCCAGGAAAACAACTCCACCTTGTCTCCTGCTTATGCTATGAGTTGGGAGGTCCCCTCCCTCCAGCACCAACTGCTGCTCTGAGCCAAATAAAGAGAGGGGGCCAGGAAGACAGCTCCATGTTGTCTCCTGTGCTATGCTATCAGTTGGGAGCCCCCCTCCAACCAACACCAACTGCTGCTCTGGGCCAGAGTGAAGAGAGAGGGGACTAAGAAGACAGCTCCACCTTGTCTCCTGCCTATGCTATCAGCTGGGAGCCCCTCCCTCCAGCACTAACTGCTGCTCTGAGCCAGAGTAAAGAGAGAGGGGGGCCAGGAAAACAACTCCACCTTGTCTCCTGCTTATGCTATGAGTTGGGAGGTCCCCTCCCTCCAGCACCAACTGCTGCTCTGAGCCAAATAAAGAGGGGGGCCAGGAAGACAGCTCCACGTTGTCTCCTGTGCTATGCTATCAGCTGGGAGCCTTTCCCAGCAAGAACTGCTGCTCTGGGCCAGAGTGAAGAGAGAGGGAGCCAGGAAAATAATTCCACCTTGTCTACTGCCTATGCTATCAGTTGGGAGCCCCCCTCCCTCCAGCACCATCTGCTGCTCTGGGCCACCTTGTCCACCTTGTCTCCTGTGCTCTGCTAATAATATAATATATTGTATATACTAGGCCTGTTTGATCAAGAAAAAATTTGTTTCTAAAATCGATTTGTAATTGGGGTGTTTTTTTGTTTCGATATTTAAAATATTTACAAAACTTTCCAAAAAAATGTTTTGTTATTTACGAAATTTCGTAAATATTTACAAAACATTTTAGAAACAAATTTTTTCTTGATCAAACAGGCCTAGAAGTGTGAATGTTGCAGTAATGGTCACCTTGATTAGCATTGAATGGCTTTCATTTCTCCCACCCTGGACATTCCATAGATAAACTGAAACTCCATTTGCCTAGTTTCCAACAGACCTCTGAGGATGCCTGCCATAGATGTGGGCAAAATGTCAGGAGAGAATGCTTCTGGAACATGGTCATACATACAGCCCTGAAAACCCACAGCAAAAGAGCCTGAAAACTCACAGCAAGAGCGCCATCCGATCGGCTCCGGCTCCTGCGCCCTCCTCCTCCTCCTCCTCCTCCTCCTGGCACTTCCTGCAACACAGCTGGGAGGAGGAGGAGAAGGAGGGCGCACGCCGGAGCCGATTGGATGGCGCGCGCGCTCCTGCGCCCTCCTCCTCCTCCTCCTCCTCCCAGCTGTGTTGCAGGAAGTGCCAGGAGGAGGAGGAGGAGGAGGAGGGCGCAGGAGCCGAGCCGGATGGCGCGCGGAGGCCGGTTGTGAGCGCGCGCGCGCGCCATCCAATCGGCTCCGGCGTGCGCCCTCCTCCTCCTCCTCCTGACACTTCCTGCAACACAGCTGGGAGGAGGAGGGCGCATGCAGGAGCCGATTGGATGGCGCGCGCGCTCCTGCGCCCTCCTCCTCCTCCTCATCCTCCCAGCTGTGTTGCAGGAAGTGCCAGGAGGAGGAGGAGGAGGGCGCAGGAGCGCGCGCGCCATCCAATCGGCTCCAGCTGCTGCGCCCTCCTCCTCCTCCTCCTCCTCCCAGCTGTGTTGCAGGAAGTGCCAGGAGGAGGAGGAGGAGGAGGAGGGCGCAGGAGCGCGCGCGCCATCCAATCGGCTCCAGCTGCTGCGCCCTCCTCCTCCTCCTCCTCCTCCCAGCTGTGTTGCAGGAAGTGCCAGGAGGAGGAGGAGGAGGAGGAGGGCGCAGGAGCGCGCGCGCCATCCAATCGGCTCCAGCTGCTGCGCCCTCCTCCTCCTCCTCCTCCTCCCAGCTGTGTTGCTCGCGCCGCCCCTTCGCCCCGCCCGCCCCATTTACTGCTGGGGTGCTTTGGAGCGCTGGATTGGCTCCCAGGCACCAGCAGCACAGCAGCCTCCATCCCATTAACGAGACGAGCTGAAGCTCGTAAAAAAAATGGGGCTGCTGTTTCGATATTTTTAAACCCTTCCGGGTTTGAAAATATGTTTTGAAATCGCGTCAGATATGGTAAAAATAACGATTAAATTACGAAATAACGAATTAACGAACTAAAACCGACAGGCCTAGTATATACATATAATATTTATAATATTATAATGTAATACAATATAATACTACTAATAATAATGATATAATATTATACTATATATATATATATATATATATATATATATTACACATAATATTACTAATAATATTACAATATAATGGTATAGTACAATATAGTAATATATAATACTGATATTGCACTATGCTAATAATATAATATATTGTATATCTTGTAAGCCGCTCCGAGTCCCCTTCAGGGTGAGAAGGGCGGCATATAAATGCCTTAAATAAATAAATCAATAAATAAACAATTTGATAGAAACAACCTGGAAGAGGAAATGAGCTGATTTTTTAATAATTCCTTTTCTTTCCAGAAAGGAAAAGGAGGAAAGGAAGCAGATCCCTTGGCTCTGCCCCCCAAAAAAGCATGGGAGGGAGGAGACCCCTTAAAGGAACTCCCCAACACTGAGTACCTTGGCTTTTGACCTGATTTCTGTGTTCCTGTGTTGTTCTACCTGGGAGACCATCATTCAGATGGACCTTCTTCAATTTCTCTTCTAATATTGATGCCTTCTTCCTCAGCATTGACTGCTGAACCATTACCTGATGAGATTGCCCAACTGAGCTTTCATTTCAGGTACAACTCTTCTCTCTGACTTCATTCTCTCAATTGACTGCTAATACTGCTCCAAATACAAGGTCAAGGAGCAGTAGCTGTCGCTTTCTCTCTGTGGAGACACTCAAGAGCATTTCTATGTGTTCATCATTGTGAACACTTTGTCAAGAGCTTTGGGATATCCACATAAAGTGCCAATTCCATCTGAAAAATATAAACATTGACGTTGTCCCAAAAAATGAGATGTTTATGGAGGGGGTCCAGATGATGTTTAGCAAGACAGGAACCCTTTCTACCAAAGCAGGGAAGTCTCTGCACTCTAGGACCAAATGTTCTAAACTGCTGTACACAAAGTGGCATTCCTGAAGCTGCTTGTATAGCAACAAAGAAAACAGAATTGTGATGGAAAGTGTGATTGACATATTACAAGGGTTGAATGAAAAGTAATGCCTCCACATTCGTAACTCCTCAACAGATGACAGTACTGGTATGCAGCAGGTACTGGCTTGTTCAGTAGACTCTCCTCTACAGTTCCATTTTATTTATTTATTTATTTCGAGCGCTTCTACCCCGCCCTTCTCAACCCCCTAGGGGGGACTCAGGGCGGCTTACAAAAGGCACAATTCGATGCCTAACAGTTCACAAAATACAATATGCAAAATACAATATAACAATTCTAACTAGTTAAAAGAATCAAATTAATACAATAGCAGCAATAAAATCATCTTGTGGTCAATGTTCGCCAATTCATAAATCCATAGTCCATCCAGCATTATCATAGTCCTTTCTTACTCTGGTCGTCATTGTCCTTTATCCATCTGCCAGCTTACCCAAAGGCCTGGTCCCATATCCAGGTTTTTAACTTCCTTCTGAAAGAGAGGAGGGATGTCGATGACCTAATTTCCCCAGGGAGTGAATTCCACAGGCGAGGGGCCACCACAGAGAAGGACCTGCTCCTCGTCCCCACCAACTTCACTTGTGATAAAGAACGAGAGCAGGGCCTCCCCAGAGGATCTTAAACTCCGAGGTGGGACGTAGAAGGAGATGTGTTCGGACAGATACGCTGGGCTGGAGCTGTATAGGGTTTTGTAGGTCAAAACAAGCATTTTGAATTGTGCTCGGAATTGGATCGGCAGCCAGTGGAGCTGACATAACAGAGGGGTGGTATGCTCCCTGTATGACACTCCAGTGAGTAGTCTGGCTGCCGCCCGTTGGACTAATTGAAGTTTCTGAACAGTCACCAAGAGCAGATTTTGGCCTGCATCAATAGGAGTCTAGTGTCTAGATCCAGCAAAGTCATGCTATCCATGCTCTATTCTGCCTTGGTTAGACCACACCTGGAATATTGTGTCCAATTCTGGGCACCACAATTCAAGAGAGATATTGACAAGCTGGAATGTGTCCAGAGGAGGGTGACTAAAATGATCAAGGGTCTGGAGAACAAGCCCTATGGGGAGCGGCTTAAAGAGCTGGGCATGTTTAGCCTGAAGAAGAGTAGGCTGAGAGGAGACATGATAGCCATGTATAAATACATGAGAGGAAGTCATACGGAGGAGGGAGCAAGCTTGTTTTCTGCTGTCCTAGAGACTAGGACATGGAACAGTGGCTTCAAACTACAAGAAAGGAGATTCCACCTGAACATGAGTAAGAAATTCCTGACTGTGAGAGCCGTTCAGCAGTGGAACTCTCTGCCCTGGAGTATGGTGGAGGCTCCTTCTTTGGAAGCTTTTAAACGTAGGCTGGATGACCCATAAGGTCTATTCCAACTCTATGATTCTATGATTCTATTCTATGAATGCATGCCAGAAATGAAATCAAAGAGGAGAAAAAGAATACACTGTGACCACGAGGTGGTGCCGTCGTCTCTGTGATCCTTTTAAAAGGCTCCTTGAGTTTTGCTTTCTTCCACTTAGCATCCTGTTTACAAGAGTCTGAAGAAGTGTGTAAAGAATCAGCAAACTTGAGAGCAATTTTACTCTGTGCCCAACATTTGCATTGCTTGAAGGTAGCCCAGAATTATATCCAACCTTCATGGAGTGGCAAATCCACGGCAGATTTTAGTCATTGGTTTGTTAAAGGTGCTATCCAATGTGCTACAGCTATTTGGAGTCTAGGGTTCATAATCTTGTAGTCAAAACCAAGGCAGAATTGCCCCCTCATTCACATGGATGTTACCACCTGACAATGTTCATAACAGGATATTGTTACTGAGGAAATCCACTTCCCTATTCAGTGTGAGGATTGCAGCCAAGCCTGGGAAAAAAGGAAGCTCGAAGGAGTGATCAGGATTGGTCTTGATGCCATCATCCTTCCTAATCCAAAAGCGCTGTCTCTGCAAGTCTTGCCCTTGCTACACAATTGATATCACTAAACTCATGTGGCATATTCTGGTGCTCAAATTGGTGACAGGTTCCCATAACACATACACCATATATTTTGACTGCTTCAAGAGAAATGGCCATTAGTAGTTAGGCTTGTGCAATCTGGGTAAACATTGACCCATTTCATGTCCTGGCTTTTGGTGCGGCTGCGATTGGGAGCCTCCTGAAACCGGATGGGCAGTGTTCCATCTTCCAGGAGCATAGTTTGCATTACCTTTTAGTCGCATGGGATAGTGTTCTTTTACATTTCCCCAGGGCTGCTACAGACCCAGCAGCACCCTGGAAGTTAAACAGTATCAGAGTTTGAAAAGTATCTCTTTGGGTGTAGAGACCGCCTTTTTTCCAGGGGATGAGATCTCCATTTTGGAATCTCCCCTGCCTCCTTCAGTAGAGAAAGAAAGCTTCTGATGTGCTGTTGGTCAGCTAGGTAGCTCTGAAAAAATCATTGTAAGTACAATTGAGATATGATTGAGTTATATAGATAAAGAAGCTAATTGAGATAGATTGATAGATAGATAGATAGAATAGAAATTGAGTTATAGATAGCAAATGAGATATAGAAAAGTTATTGAATATTACTGAGCAGTACTTCATCTCCAAAGCTAACCTTGAGCTATAGATAGGGAAAAACCTGTTTTTCTAACCATAGCAGCTCAGGGTTAGGGTGAAAGGATCCCAGGATATTTTCTACTATTTGGGGAAGAGTTACCTCAGTAACTGAAGAAAAAAGAAAGAAAGATTATCTCTATGGTATCACCAACTGACTGTTTTGTCTGTAACTTTGACAAGCTGTGCCAAGTCTGCAAGGACTTTGAGAAATAAATATTCCGTTTGATGTTCCAAACCTGAAGTGGCCTCAGTTGCTGAGAATTTTTGAGCTTCTAAAGAAAGATCCCCGCGGTCCGCCCAGACAAAGAGAGAAGCACATCTTAGTTTTATTTTTATAGGGTCTGGGTGTGATGGCACAGGGATATATGTTTTTGCTCTGAGTGCCAAAAGCCCATTTTTTTATATAAGCCTATTATTGGTGTGGGGGGGGGGGAGCTTCCCAGCCTCCCCTTCCCGTCATTTTCGGCATTGCTATGCAAGCTATTTCTACTCTAGGGGAGAGGCACTAAGCTGTAGGCAGTTATGTGCTTTGAGGAGGCATCTTACCTGTTTCTCTACTCTAGAGGAGAGGTGCTCAGCTGCAGGCAGGCATGTGCACTTTCTGGACATGTGTGCCAGACACACACACCGTCTTTCCAAGGCAAGGAGGCAAGTTCTGATTTTCTTACTCTAGAGGAGGTGTTTGGCTGCAAACAGGCACACACACTTTCTGGGTCTACATGGCACATGCACCTTTTCCAAGGCAAGGAGGCAAGTTCTGTTTCTTACTCTAGAGGAGGTGTTTGGCTGCAAACAGGCACACACACTTTCTGGGTCTACATGGCACATGCACCTTTTCCAAGGCAAGGAGGCAAGTTCTGATTTTCTTACTCTAGAGGAGGTGTTTGGCTGCAAACAGGCACACACACTTTCTGGGTCTACATGGCACATGCACCTTTTCCAAGGCAAGGAGGCAAGTTCTGTTTCTTACTCTAGAGGAGGTGTTTGGCTGCAAACAGGCACACACACTTTCTGGGTCTACATGGCACATGCACCTTTTCCAAGGCAAGGAGGCAAGTTCTGATTTTCTTACTCTAGAGGAGGTGTTTGGCTGCAAACAGGCACACACACTTTCTGGGTCTACATGGCACATGCACCTTTTCCAAGGCAAGGAGGCAAGTTCTGTTTCTTACTCTAGAGGAGGTGTTTGGCTGCAAACAGGCACACACACTTTCTGGGTCTACATGGCACATGCACCTTTTCCAAGGCAAGGAGGCAAGTTCTGATTTTCTTACTCTAGAGGAGGTGTTTGGCTGCAAACAGGCACACACACTTTCTGGGTCTACATGGCACATGCACCTTTTCCAAGGCAAGGAGGCAAGTTCTGTTTCTTACTCTAGAGGAGGTGTTTGGCTGCAAACAGGCACACACACTTTCTGGGTCTACATGGCACATGCACCTTTTCCAAGGCAAGGAGGCAAGTTCTGATTTTCTTACTCTAGAGGAGGTGTTTGGCTGCAAACAGGCACACACACTTTCTGGGTCTACATGGCACATGCACCTTTTCCAAGGCAAGGAGGCAAGTTCTGTTTCTTACTCTAGAGGAGGTGTTTGGCTGCAAACAAACAAACACACTTTCTGGGTCTACATGGCACATGCACCTTTTCCAAGGCAAGGAGGCAAGTTCTGACTTTCTTACTCTAGAGGAGGTGTTTGGCTGCAAACAGACAAACACACTTTCTGGGTCTACATGGCACATGCACCTTTTCCAAGGCAAGGAGGCAAGTTCTGTTTCTTACTCTAGAGGAGATGTTTGGTTGCAAACAGACACACACACTTTCTGGGTCTGCATGCCACACATGAACCTTTTCCAAGGCAAGGAGGCAAGTTCTGCATCTTACTCTAGAGGAGGTGCTCGGCTGTAAGCTGGTGTTCATGCTTTCTGGGCCTGCATGCCACATACACACTCTTTCCAAGGCAAGGTGTCTGCTCACAAGAAGAATTTAATGAGCCGGGATCGGCTCCCGTTTGCTTTCGTGTCGAACTGATTTTCGTACTGGAAGGGGCTTCCCGTTACGTGCTCCTGAAGGTAACAAAAGTAACAAAAGAATGGATGTACCAAAGGAAAATGGTTCCAAACACAACTCTATTAGCAGTGACTCATTCTTTTCACGTAAAGGGGAAAGTGAAGATACTACGGCATTACACCTGAACTTACTTACTTACTTACTTACTTACTTAGGTGATCCCTCATTGTCCAAGTAGGATAGTCTTCCAGTATCAGTGTATTGGCGGTGAGTCCATAGGTGACTGTGGAGCCCTATTTTTGATCTGCATCTTCTTCCACAGTGAGGACATTAGTTTCCAGGTGGAAGGCGGTCTCGGTCGGGGTTGGCTTGACGTGCCTTCCTCTTGGCACATTTCTCTCTTTCACCCTCCATTCATGCCTCTTCAATTCTACAGCACTGCTGGTCACAGCTGACCTCCAGCTGGACCGCTCAAGGGCCAGGGTGTAAAGGAGGGTAAAATTACTGTCACCAAATTTGTGAGGAAAGCCGGGCAATGATCAACATCAGCTTAGGAGCTGGTTTATAAAGGGACTATTATTTACAGAAGGCTTTATTCATTTGATAGCGTAGCATTTACTGTCCCTGGTTTGACTTTACTTCTTATGCAGGCTATTTGACTTAGGAGAAACTGTATCAGGCAATGCTTGAGGAAAACAGTAACAAGTTTATTGGAACAAGCAAGGTATATCAGATTCAATGTTTCTTCTCTAGGGGCACAAATCTTGATAGGTTACATTAGTAAGGTTTCATGAGTAACTTTAGGTACAGACTTTTAAGAGGTTTCTGTAAGGAGATGTATCTTTCCTGGACAACTGTCCTAATAAAACAAATAAGCTAGAAGGCTTATTTAAGAGAATTGGCTCCCAGCCAAACCTTGATTCTTAACCCAGAATCAATAACCTCCTGTAGTTTTATCACTACCGGGTCCTTTCCTGTAACCCCTTTGGTCACAAATTAATTCCCTGAATCTCCACCCAGAGATTCAGTCTTCCCTGTAACTCTAACGGTCACAGACTGCCACTTTCAAACAGCTGCGCCGTGAAGTGACAGTTGGCTCTGCCCCCGTTGCTATGGCAACTCTGCTCAAGCCAAACCAGCCACTATCTCTAACGAAATATAATCCTACATACTTACCGTTTATTAACTACTGTTTAAACAACACATAACCATAAGAATAAAAGTTACACATTGTCAACCCCGGTCTCGGTCGGGGTTGGCTTGACGTGCCTTCCTCTTGGCACGTTTCTCTCTTTCGCCCTCCATTCATGCCTCTTCAATTCTACAGCATTGCTGGTCACAGCTGACCTCCAGCTGGACCACTCAAGGGCCAGGGCTTCCCAGTTCTCAGTGTCTATGCCAGAGTTTTTAAGGTTGGCTTTGAGCCCATCTGTAACCTATTGCAGAGATAAGGAATGGCTTAATGGATTGCTCCCTTAATATTTAGACTGAAATAACACAGAAGCCACTTGGCCAGGATTGTCTGTGTTACTGTTTAGATTAGTGAGATGACTTAGATGAAGGGTTAGAAGGCAGGATCATCAAGTTTGCAGACGACACCAAATTGAGAGGGATAGCCAACACTCCAGAGGAGAGGAGCAGGATTCAAAACGATCTTGACAGATTAGAGAGATGATTGGCCAAAACTAACAAAATGAAGTTCAACAGTGACAAATGCAAGATACTCCACTTTGGCCGGAAAAACGAAATGCAAATATATAGAATAGGGGATGCCTGGCTCGAGAGCAGTAAGTGTGAAAAAGATCTTGGAGTCCTCATGGACAACAAGTTAAACATGAGCCAATAATGTGATGTGGCGGCAAAAAAAGCCAATGGGATTTTGTCCTGCATCAAGAGGAGCCTAGTGTCTAGATCTAGGGAAGTCATGCTACCCCTCTATTCTGCTCTGGTTAGACCACACCTGGAATATTGTGTCCAATTCTGGGCACCACAATTGAAGAGAGAGATTGACAAGCTGGAATGTGTCCAGAGGAGGGCGACTAAAATGATCAAGGGTCTGGAGAACAAGCCCTATGAGGAGCGGCTTAAGGAGCTGGGCATGTTTAGCCTGAACAAGAGAAGGCTGAGAGGAGATATGATAGCCATGTATAAATATGTGAGAGAAAGACACAGGAAAGAGGGAGCAAGCTTGTTTTCCGCTTCCTTGGAGACTAGGATGTGGAACAATGGCTTCAAACTACAAGAAAGGAGATTCCATCTGAACATGAGGAAGAACTTCCTGACTGTGAGAGCTGTTCAGCAGTGGAACTCTCTGCCCCAGAGTGTGGTGGAGGCTCCTTCTTTGGAAGCTTTTAAACAGAGGCTGGATGGCCATCTGTCAGGGGTGATTTGAATGCAATATTCCTGCTTCTTGGCAGGGGGTTGGACTGGATTGCCCATGAGGTCTCTTCCAACTCTTTGATTCTATGATTCTAAGCAGCCATCAGCACTGTTGGTGCCATGTCTCTTTCACAAACCTGTCAAACAAATCCTTCAATCTGGAATTACCGAGACAGCATAAAAATCCCCACTAAGATCCGTCTTCCTGATACTATTTTCTTTTGATTTGTTTCTCCATGCCTAAAGCATCTGAAAGCCGTGTCAATAATTGTTGTTCAGAAGCAGGCAGAACAAAGGGATCGAGCAAATGAATGGCTTATGGCTGCTGGTCAGAACAAGGGGACACTCCCTTGTCGGTGCTGACAGCCGTGCAAATGAGATAAGGAAGTATCACGCTTTAGCCTGCGCCACTTGATCTGCCAACATTCAAAGGAGGGCTCTGTATCTCTGGCAGATGGCTGTTCAGCTCCCATCAACACTCTTTCACCGGAAGAGCACCGGGAATAAAACACAACAGCCTCATTCAATTTGGAAGTAAATTCCTTCACCAATGACTTCTGTCTGTGCGCAGCTTGCTGTGAGGAAACCATGGTTTCCAGGACACTGAGAGCAGAAAAGAGGAAGAGACAGAGAGATCGGAGCAAGGTCACAGGATATATCTGAACCTGTAGAGCAGCGGTTCTCAACCTGAGGGTTCAGATGTTTTGATATTTTACCATCCTTGTGGGAGGCTTCGCTCATGTCCCCGCATGGGGAGCTGGAGCTGACAGAGGGAGCTCATCCGCGCTAACACCAGATTCGAACCTATGACCTGATGGTCTTCAACACTGCCGGGGTTTAACCCAACGGCGCCACTGGAGGCTCCTACGTACATCAGATGAGAAGTCTGCAATAGGCTTACAGAATCCGCCATTAACAATAGAAATTTCATCCTCATCATCTTCATTATTATTGGGTTGTTGTAGGTTTTTCCGGGCTATATGGCCATGTTCCGGAGGCAATTTTTCTCCTGACGTTTCGCCTGCATCTATGGCAAGCATCCTCAGAGGTAATGAGGTCTTGAGGTAATGAGGTAATTTCAACTTGTTCATTATTATTTATAAGTAGCCATCCCTTGGCATGCGTTGCTGTGGCCCAGTCTGGTGATCTAAAAAATAAATTAATGAGAAAGTGTTGGTTTCTAATATTTGTAATTCCTTTATGCTTGTGGGCAAACACCTTCTCATTATTTTCCAGATCACCAGACTGGGTCACAGCAATGCCTGGCAGGGGATGGCTAGTAGGTCTGGATCAGGTCTGGATGAGGGCAAACAAATTGAAATTGAATCCAGACAAGACAGAGGTACTCCTGGTCAGTCGCAAGGCCGAACAGGGTATAGGGTTACAGCCTGTGCTGGATGGGGTCGCACTCCCCTTGAAGGCGCAGGTTCGCAGCTTGGGTGTGATCCTGGATTCATCGTTGAGCCTGGATCCCCAGGTCTCAGCGGTGACCAGGGGAGCATTTGCACAGCTCAGGCTCGTGCGCCAGCTGCGCCCGTACCTTGGGAAGTCTGACTTGGCCACGGTAGTACACGCTCTGGTCACATCCCGCCTTGACTACTGCAACGCTCTCTACTTGGGGCTGCCCTTGAAGACGGCCCGGAAGCTCCAGCTAGTCCAGCGCGCAGCAGCCATGTTACTAACAGGAGCGGGACGCAGGGAGCATACAACGCCCTTGCTGTACCAGCTCCACTGGCTGCCGATTTGCTACCGGGCCCAATTCAAGGTGCTGGTGTTGGCCTACAAAGCCCTAAACGGTTCCGGCCCAAAATACCTGTCTGACCGCATCTCGGCCTATGAGCCCACGAGGACTTTGAGATCGTCCGGGGAGGCCCTTCTCTCGATCCCGCCTGCCTCACAGGCACGCCTGGTGGGGACGAGGAACAGGGCCTTCTCGGTGGTGGCCCCCCGGCTGTGGAACACCCTCCCTGTGGACATCAGACTGGCGCCCTCCCTCATGACATTCCGGAGACTAAAGACGTGGTTGTTTGAGAAGGCGTTTGAGTAAGTGCTGCAACAATTGGCAATGACGATTGGAACGGAACATGGATAACGAGATTTGGATTGTGATTCAATGATGAGACGTTGCGAATGATTTAGTATAACTGTATTATTGATAGTGTCGTTGTTTACTGTTGATGTGATATTGCTTATGTTGTAAATTGTACCTGGTTTTATATGTTGTACACCGCCATGAGTCGCCCTAGGGCTGAGAACGGCGGTCTACAAGTGCAGTAAATAAATAAATAAATAAATAGTATCATATAGTCAAATCTCCTTCTAGCTGGAGCCAGATATGTTGTCCTCCATCACCCCGTCTCTTACCCAACAGCCAATGAAAAGATAGTTGCCTTTCTCTTCCTAGATTGTTCTTCAACAGCTCCGGAAAAGATGTTGTAAGAGGAAAATGTGACAGCTATAAATAACCAATCAATCCAACTATACATAAGCAGGGTAAAAAGGCAGGATTAAGCATGATACAATAGGTTCTTGTGGGTTTTTTCGGGCTATAGAGCCATGTTCTAGAGGCATTTCTCCTGACGTTTCGCCTGCATCTATGGCAAGCATCCTCAGAGGTTGTGAGGTCTGACCTCACTACCTCTGAGGATGCTTGCCATAGATGCAGGTGAAACGTCAGGAGAAATGCCTCTAGAACATGGCTCTATAGCCCGAAAAAACCCCACAAGAACCTAGTGATTCCAGCCATGAAAGCCTTCGACATGATACAATAGTTTAAATCTTGCAACTAACAGTTCTACACATAGGTGATGCCACTCGCGCCATCACACTGTACGTCTCCCCATGGAAAAGAGCATCTCTGCTTTGGAGTCCAACTTTAGGAGTGTCGCCTGAAAGGGGCCCTCAGAATAAGCCTTGGCAAGATCCTCCAAACCAGACTTCAGTTGACCTCCATAATGAATTTGTCGCCGTCCCATTTTCCCCTCTGACACAAAGAGAGACAGTGAGACACCTCTGGTGCTTCCCTTTGGAAAGTGTTTCTCTTCCCTTCCCTTTTCATTTGCTAATGTGAAGGTGGGCGGCATTCTGATCAGGGAGGATGAGGAGAAAGGGATGGAGGGAACAAAAGAGAAGAGGAAGAAAGGGAAAAAAAAGAGGGAAGGGGATGTCAGGAGAGAAAGATCTCACAAGAGGGAGGATTAAAAAGGGGAAACAAAAACCCATGGAAGGGGAAGGCAGAGGGTGCAAAGGTCTCCAGACGGGGAGAAGAATCGGATTGCGGAGAGGGAGCCCAACATTGCTTTTGCCTAGATACCAACCCCAGGCTTAGATTTTTGCTATATAAAGCAGGAATCAATGGATGGCAGGATGCCTGGCTCTGGCAGCGCCTTGCATTCTGATCTCATGTCCAGCATCTGTCAGCATTTTTGGAGAGGCACCGCAAAGAAGCAGGACGCTGAACAGTTTGTCTTGGCCTCGGAGCCTTGTACCACCCCCATAGTCGGCTACTGGGGGGAAAGAGAGCAGGGAAAGCCCTCTGAGATGGGAAGAAAATGCAAAAAAAGACAAAGTAAAGCAAGGGGGAGAGACAGCAAATAGAAGAAGCAGGCAACATAACCTCAGCTTTGTCCTGTCTCCGTTAAATAATATATGGATAGTGGCTTAAGTCTACATTTCTTGGTGGTGCCAGAGGACCATTGGAAGAGCCATTTGGATGGCTGGGAATGGTCCTGTGCGTGGCATCTCCAAGCAAGGGATGTTTTTGTCTCCCCAAAGGATTCGGGGATTTACAGCCTGCTCCAACCCAGACTGTTCTTCTCAGCACTCCTTGTTTCCTGTCCATAAATCCAGGCCAAACAAGAGGGTAGAGGGAGGTTTCCCAGAAGGAATGCCTGTGGCTTGGGTTGCAGAATCCTGCTCCGAGTTGATTTCTCATGCGCCCACTTTGCAAAAGTTTCCCAAGAATTAGGAATCATTGGCATAGCGATTTGGAAAAGTAATAAAGTGAGTGAGCAGACAGTAGGACATTAGCCACAATATTCAAACACTTCACATCTTTAGCTGAAAACATCAAAAAGTCATTGAAAACAATCCAGTTTGATGTATTATCAAAGACTTTCATGGCCAGAATAACTGAATTGTTATGAGCTTTTCGAGCTGAATGGCCATGTTCCAGAAGCATTCTCTCCTGACGTTTCGCCTGCATCTTTGGCAGTGTTTCTCAACCTGGGGGTCGGGACCCCTGAGGGGGTCACGAAGGGGTGTCAGAGGGGTCACCAAAGACCATCAGAAAACACAGTATTTTCTGTTGGTCATGGGGGTTCTGTGTGGGAAGTTTGGCCCAATTATCATTGGTGGGATTCAGAATGCACCTTGATTGTAGGCGAACTATAAATCTCAGTATCTACAACTCCCAAATGTCAAAGTCTATTTCCCCCAAACCCCACCAGTGTTCACATTTGGGGATGTTGAGTATCCGTGCCAAGTTTGGTCTAGATCCATCACTGTTTAATCCCACAGTGCTCTCTGAATGTAGGCGAACTACAACTCCCAAACTCAAGGTCAGTGCCCACCAAACCCTTCCAGTATTTTCTGTTGATCATGGGAGTTCTCTGTGGCAACTTTGGTTCAATTCCATTGTTGGTGGGGTTCAGAATGCTCTTTGTTTACATGTTAACTATAAATCCCAGCAACTACAACTCCCAAATGACAAAATCAACCCCCCCATCCCCCCCGGCCAACCCCACCAGTATTTAAATTTGGGCATACCGGATATTTGTGCCAAATTTGCTCCAGTGAATGGAAATACATCCTGCAGATCATTATTTACATGGCGATTCATAATGTTAGGGTTATGGTTGGGGGTCACCACAACATGAGGAACTGTATTAAAGGGTCACGGCATTAGGAAGGTTGAGTACCACTGATCTATGTCAAGCATCCTCAGAAGTTGTGAGGTCTGTTCGAAACTAGGAAAATGGGGTTCATATATATGTGGAATGACCAGGATGGGGGGAAAGAACTCTTGTCTGTTGGAGCTAGGTGTGAATTTGTTTCAATTGGCCATCTTGATTAGTATTTGATGGCCTGACAGTTTTTAGGTGTGGCTTCTTACTGCCTAGGGGAATTCTTTGTTGAAAGGTGATAAGCTGTCCCTAATTGTTTCTTGTGCAGAGTGCCCTGTTTTTGGGTGTTGTTATTTATTTACTGTTATGATTTTATATATTTTAAAGTTGTTTTACAAAGCTGCATTATAGAATTCAGAGGAGCGTTCCAAAAACAAAATACGGTTTGCACATTAATCTGGAGAATGCAAATTTGATTGTATTTTTAATATCAGATGTCAATAAGATTAATTTCTGAATCTCTTCACCCCCCAATACTGAAGAAATGGTAAAATCCAGTCTCAATGACCTAGTTTGGAGGCAAGGCCCTGGGTCCTGGCCTCTCTTATACACAACTCACATTGCCCTTCCATATGACAGAGGAAATCCAAAGCCTCTGTGAAACTCATCAACAATTCTCCACTTGGAATACCGTCAGTCACTGCAAAATAAACACAGACTGGAAGAAATATCTTTCCTGTGTCTTCTCTTTCCTTGCTGTTTATCACAAATATAAGCCACGTGAACTTCTAAAAAAGCTGTTGTGGATAACATATGGCCAGTGCCCCTTGGTCCACTTTTGTGTTCCTCTTGTGACATCTTTACTGATGCATTGATAGTTAGAAGTTAGTTAGGGGATCCCTCGTAGTCCAAGGATGATGGTCCTCTAAGTGCAGTATCCTAGCGGTGGGTCCGTGGAGCGCTATTCCTGATCTGCATCTTCTCCCGCAGTGAGGACATTGGTTTCCAGGTGGAAGGCGGTCTCGGTCGGGGTTGGCTTGACACGCCTCCCTCTTGGCATGTTTCTCTCTTTCGCCCTCCATTTGTACCTCTGCAAATTCTACAGCACTGCTGGTCACAGCTGACCTCCAGCTGGAGTGCTCACAGGCCAGGGCTTCCCAGTTCTCAGTGTCTATGCCAGAGTTTTTAAGGTTTAATCCTTAGAATGTGCTCTTTAACTACCACTATTCACTTTTCCACATAATCACCAGACAATTGGATAAATTTCTGCCAATGATGAACAAGTTTTCTGAAGCCCTTACGGAAGAAGTCAACACTCTGTTTCCGCAACCCATCGTGCACAGCTCTTCTGATAGCCAACCAAAGCAACAATGTGACACACAATTCTTGTGAAATGCTGATTATGCTTGAAATTTCTCTCTGAGTGACACAACGATTGTTCTGAATCAGTCTGAGCCAGTCTGAGTCCCTCTACGGAGGTTGAGAAGATCGGGATATAAAAGTTTAAAATAAATAAGTAAATAAATTTGTCATGCAAGTCAGATGTTCCCACCTCAACATCACCCAACAATGCACAGTACTCATATCAACACTATCACCATAAACAGCTTGCATTCTCTGATGAATCTCCTTTGAGGTGACACCTTCTGTTGTCAAAAATTCAATGACTGCACGTTGCTTAAGTTGCATTGACCGATCGTCTGTGCAGGGTTCCATACTTCACACTTTAACAACACAACCATTCAATGCTAAGTCTTCTCACCAAAATGGAACTGTAGAGGAGAGTCTACTGAACAAGCCAGTACCTGCCGCATACCAGTTCTGCCATCTTTTGAGGAGTTATGAAGGTGGAGGCATTATTTTTCATTCAACCTTTATACCTGCTTCTTACTATAGAGGAGGGGCTTGGCTGCAAGCAGGCACACACACTTTCTGGGCCTGCATGCCACACACTTTAGAAGGCAAGGAGGCAAGTGTACTCCAGAGGAGGCACTTGGCCACAGGTAGGTAGGTATTGGGTCCAGGATGCAAGGACAATGGATGCTGGGTCCTCAGAAATTTTGCCATGCTGGGAAGATAAAGGAAAGGTCCAGAAAAGGTCTATTGGAGATGAGTGTGTCATCAAAGTCTCTTCCTTTAGGTCCCCCAAAGGGCAAGTCTCAGATGGCTGAGGATGGCCTCCTCTGAGTGTCAAGAAAGACTTTTGTCCAACCAATTATTGTCCTGGCCATACCTTCCACCCAGGGTAGAGGAGTGTTCCTGGAATAATTGGAGATGTCTCTCTTTTATTAAGGGTGGGGGTAGCCGTGTTCATTAACTTCATTAACATTGACTTCTGTAGGGGAAATTACACGAGTTGCTCGATTCTGACCCTAGTAATAATTCAGGGGGTGACAAAATCAGAGGAAACCCCATCTGCTTGTGGGTGGTGAAAGGATTGTGCCTAGTAATTTGGTGTTTTCATCCTCAGTCCATCTGTTATGACATCACCAAGACCACAAGTCTCTAAGTTAAACAAAGAGGCTTATTGTCTCCCCGGTTAGCCTAGGGTACGTGGGAGATCTCCAGGGAAATCCCGAGGTCAGAGGGCATGTTAGCAAGGAAAAAATGAGTCTTAATTCTTGTTTAGTTTAGAAGCTTTGTCTGCAATTGAGACCCAGAGTCTCCTGACAACTGGCATGTGTGTTATGTTATCACTCAGCACTGGTTCATAATCATGATGGGAAACAGACCTTGTCAACTTTGGAAAGATCGATGATATTGGATATGCTGATGTGAAAGTCAGCTTACCTACTACTTACAAGGCTGAACCGTGTCCAGGAGTTCACCAGTCCAGGAGACATGGATGAGCTGATGGCCAAGTCTACAGTCAGAAGAACCAAAGGACAAACCAGGAGATGAGATTCAAGAATATAATCAATAATTCAAGAGTTCAGGAAAACCTTGATCTACAACAGTGTTTCCCAACCTTTGGTTCTCCAGATGTTTTGGACGTCAACTCCCAGAAATTCCAGCCATCTTACCAACTATTAGGAAATGTGGGAGCTGAAGTTCAAAACACCTGGAAGAACAAAGGTTGGAAACCAGTGATCTACAAGAAAGGCATAACCAGGAAAGGTCCAGTGTCAAACACTGGTAGAATAGGTTGGGCTTCCAGGTACCTAACTGAGAAATTGTCACTTGTAGGTCAAAGGATTTCCAGAAGGGACAATTGGCATAGCCTAACCATAAAGAACTAATGCCCTGTTGCCTGTTGTGCTGCCTTCTGTTTCTCTTCAACCACACAGTTTTAGGTAAGGGATGAGGAGCATGCACCTTTTCAAAGTTTGGTCTGTTCCAGTTGTCAACAAGGGGGAAAAGAGAAAAGAGGACCCAAACAATTACTGTCCAGTCAGCCTGACATCAATACCAAGAAAGATTCTGGAGCAGACCATTAAGGAGGTAGTCTGCAATCACTTAGTGTCCCATATACATCAAAAATGTCCAGTGCACATTGAAGCAATAATGCTAGTACCTAACTGCACTTCTTCACAATTCACTAGTAGGAGCTGGTTGTGTTTCTTCAACAAAGTTATGGATCAATACAGTTATGATTCATAGATTATGGTGGTAAGAACTTGACCTTCCAAGATCTTGACTTTGCCAAGAGGAAGGCACATCAAGCAAACTCTTGTTGTGACCACCTTCCATCTGGAAATCAATGTCCTCAATGTGAAGGACCTTACTTTGGCGATCCCTCGTTGTCCAAGTAGGATTGTCTTCCAAGATCGGTGTACTGGCAGTGGGTGACTGTGGAGCCCTATTCTTGATCTGTATGTTCTCCAGAAGTGAGGGCATTGATTTCCAGGTGGAAGGAAGTCCTGGTCAGGGTTGGCTTGATACACCTTCCTCTTGACACGTTTCTATCTTTCGCCCTCCATTTGTGCCTCTTCAAATTCTGCAGCACTCCTGGTCACAGTTGACCTCCAGCTGCAAGGCTCAAGGGCCAGGGCTTCGCAGTTCTGAGTGTATATGCCAGAGTTTTAAAGGTTGGCTTTGAGCCCATCTTTAAATCTCTTTTCCTGACCACCAACATTCTGTCTTCCATTCTTGAGTTTGGAGTAGAGCAACTGCTTTGGGAGATGGTGGTCAGGCATCTGGACAATGTGGCCGGTCTAGCGGAGTTGATGGTGGAGGACCATAGCTTCAAGGATGGCAGTGTTTGCTTCTTCCAGCATGCTGACATTTGTCCACTTGTCTTCCCAAGAGATTTGTAGGATTTTCCAGAGGCAACGCTGATGGAATCGTTCTAGGAGTTGCATGTGATGTTTGTAGACAGTCCACGTCTCACAGGCATATAGCAGGGTTGGGAGGATAATAGCTTTATTAAACAAGTACCTTGTATCTCTATGGATGTCCCAGACGACAAACACTCTCTGCTTCATTCAGAAAAAAGCTGCACTCGCAGAGCTTAGGCGGTGTTGTATTTCAGTGTCAATGTTGACTTTTGTGGAGAGGTGGCTGCCAAGGTGGTGGAAATGGTCAACATTTTCTAATGTTACACCATTAAGCTGTATTTCTGGCACTGGAGAGGGATTGGCTGGTGATTGCTGGAAGAGCACTTGGTTTTCTCGATGTTCAATTACAGGCTGAGCTTCTCGTATGCTTCTGAAAATGTGTTTAGTGGCTTGTAGGTTTTCTTCTGAATGCGCACAAACGACATTGTCATCAGCATATTGGAGTTCTATAACAGATGTTGTCATCTTGGTTTTTGATTTCAGTCTGCTGTTTGACAGATGATTTCCACTCTGGTGGGAAATTTCCCGTCAACAAGATGAAGTATCATAGTGATGACGATGGAAAATAAGGTTGGGGCAACCACAGATCCCTGTTTGACACCTGATTCCATGTGAAGGACCATGTGGATCCTGAATAAGTCTTCACAGTCATTTACAGCTCCAATGCTAAGCCTCTTGAAGACAATCAAACTCAGCCATGAGTTATCGCCTATGACAGTGGTTCTCAACCTGGGGTCCCCTGCAATTCCCAGAAATCCTAACAGCTGGTAAACTGGCTGGGATTTCTGGGAGTTGTAGGCCAAAAACATCTGGGGACCCAAGGTTGAGAAGCACTGGCCTATGATGTATGAGGAACTTGGCTGATGTTGAACTAGTAAGGCCTTTGTTCTCATCTTGCAGGACTCCCTTGATACTGTCACTATGGGTTTCCATTCTTCAACCATACAATCTCCACAATCCTATTCCCCAACATATCTGTACAGTCAAATTAACCTACTCATGTATTCCCTTTCTCCCCAGGTTATCCAGCTTTCTTACATTCAGACATGTGCAGCCAGAATGATGTCATTGACTTCCTCCCAACTCTGCTCCTTGTCTTTCCCGTTTTTTTCTCTCTGACATCTTTTCTATTGCCAAAAAAAGTCTTGAAACTGTTGGAAGCCATCCTGAATGAGCAATGGTTTGGTTAAAAGGCTTTATGTTGAGGGGTCGGTCAGCTTTGCAGCTGGAAGAGGGAATTTGCCGGTGACTCAAGGAGGAGGGGAGGGAAAGAAGGAAGGAAGTAAATGGAGTCTTTCTCCCAAGGAGGGGATGACTCATGGTTTTCTCAAAATTTCTATTCACAGATTGTGTATTCCTTCATTGACTTGCAGATTTTCTTAAGTATAGGGCTTTTCTCTGTGTACATTTTACAGTAAGCGCATTATAAGAGGGAAGTGTGCCTTCGTTGTTTTAGGCTTCCTGCTTTTTCCATTATCCATCCTTTCATCCAGTGGGTTACAATGACTAAGCTGGGATCTAAACCCTGGTCTATGAAGTCAAACCATGACAACACACTGGTTCTCTATTTCAGCATGTTGGGTATCTCCTTTGAAGCTCAATCTAAATCCCAGTATGGATTTGTTGCCCTGTTATCATGAAAATCATTGGCTTCCTCTGGTTTTTGTGAAAAAAACAATGGCTTGTAGAGTTCTGGACCGGAGCAATTTTAAGAGAGCACGTGAAAATCATACAACTGGTAGCGAGTCTTCAAAAATGGGAAGTACTTCCATACGGTAAAGGTAAAGATAAATGTTTTCCCTTGACATTAACTCCAGTTGTGCCCGACTCTGGGGTGTAGTGCTCATCTCCATTTCTAAGCCGAAGAGCCGACGTTGTCCATAGACACCTCCAAGGTCATGTGGCTGGCATGACTGTATGGAGCACCGTTATCTTCCCGCCGGAGTGGTGACTATTGATTTACACAATAGCTACCGCTTGGTGTGCTGCCCTCGGATACAGAGGCCCCAGAAGTGGTGACCTTGAGTCCGTTCAAACTTATGGCCCTTGGATCAGACGTATGGCTTAGTATGGCTGTGCGGGTTGCCAGGAGCCTTGCCATGTTTTCAACCTGCTAGGTTGGTGAAATCTGGGGCTGACAGCGGGAGCTCACACCTCTCTCCGGATTCAAACCTGCAACCGTTCAGTCAACAAGCTCAATAAACTCGAGCCCGTTCAAACTTACGGCCCTTGGATCACACATAAGGCTTCGTATGGCTGTACAGGGTGCCAGGAGCCTTGCCGTGTTTTCAACCTGCTAGGTTGGCAGAAGCTGGGGCTGACAGCGGGAGCTCACACCGGTCCCCGGATTCAAACCTGCAACCTTTCAGTCAACAAGCTCAGCGACCTCAAGCCCGTTCAAATTTACGGCCCATGGATCGGACATATGGCTTAGTATGGCTGTGCTGGGTACCAGGAGCCTTGCCGTGTTTCAACCTGCTAGGTTGGCGAAAGCTGGGGCTGACAGCAGGAGCTCACACCACTCCGCGGATTCAAACCTGCAATCTTTCAGTCAAGAAGCTCAATGACCTCGAGCCCGTTCAAACTTACAGCCCTTGGATCAGACATATGGCTTAGTATGGCTGTGCGGAGTATGGCGGTGCCAAGAGTATGGTGGTAGGAGCCTTCTCGTGTTTTCAACCTGCTAGGTTGGCAGAAGCTGGGGCTGACAGCGGGAGCTCACACCGCTCCCCGGATTCGAACCTGCAACCTTTCGTTCAACAAGCTCAGCAGCGCAGTGCTTTAACCCACTGCGCCACCGAGGGCTCCTTCCATACTTCCATAGATAAGGGAAAATCCTGGCTACATAGTTATATTTTTAATATTTTCCAACCCAACTGATGTACTTCTTTCTTACTTTTAACAATGGAGACATAGTGTTACACAAATAAAGACCAAATTGTTCTGTCTTAAGTATACATTTGTGGAAATAGTAATCTTCTATTGTGTTTCTGGACTGTCCCAATAAATAATATTGGAGCTCCCAGTGGCGCAGTGGGTCAAACCCCTGTGCCGGCAGGACTGAAGACCGACAGGTTGCAGGTTCGAATCCGGGGAGAGGCGGATGAGCTCCCTCTATCAGCTCCAGCTCCTCATGTGGGGACATGAGAGAAGCCTCCCACAAGGATGATAAAACATCAAATCATCTGGGCGTCCCCTGGGCAACTTCCTTGCAGACAGCCAATGCTCTCACAACAGAAGTGACTTGCAGTTTCTCAAGTCGCTCTTGACACGACCAAATAAATCTATATATATAAATCTGTAAGGGGCATCCAACGGGACAGCAAAACTAAAAAGAAAACCAACGAAAATTAACCAAAATTCCCATGCACATACCTCAACCCACAAGATACAAACAAATTGAATCAAAATAAAAAACAACACAACAACACACTCACAAAAGGACAAAACAACTGAGCATGGGCAATGGCGCAAAGTCCCCGGTGCGCACACATGGCCAAACAGCCAACGCACCCTCTGCACCTCCCTCCCCCCTCCACCGAAGCCCCGCCCACACCCACCGATGCCCCACCCCTACACTCCTCCTCCTCCTCCTCCTCCCACTCCCCTCCGCCAAAGCCCCGCCCACACTCACCGACGCCCCGCCCCTGCACTCCTCCTCCTCCTCCTCCCACTCCCCTCCACCGAAGCCCCGCCCACACCCACCGATGCCCCGCCCCTACACTCCTCCTCCTCCTCCTCCCACTCCCCTCCGCCAAAGCCCCGCCCACACTCACCGACGCCCCGCCCCTGCACTCCTCCTCCTCCTCCTCCCACTCCCCTCCACCGAAGCCCCGCCCACACCCACCGATGCCCCGCCCCTACACTCCTCCTCCTCCTCCTCCTCCCACTCCCCTCCGCCAAAGCCCCGCCCACACTCACCGACACCCCGCCCCTGCACTCCTCCTCCTCCTCCTCCCACCCCCCTCCGCCGAAGCCCTGCCCACACCCACCGACGCCCCGCCCTACACTCCTCCTCCTCCTCCCACCCCCCTCCGCCAAAGCCCCACCCACACCCACCGAGGCCCCGCCCCTGCACTCCTCCTCCTCCTCCTCCCACCCCCCTCCGCTGAAGCCCCGCCCACACCCACCGACGCCCCGCCCCTGCACTCCTCCTCCTCCTCCCACCCCCCTCCCTTGAAGCTGCTGGGATTTATAGTTTACCTATAATCAAAGCATTCTGAACTCCACCAACGACGGAATTAAACCAAACGTGGCACACAGGACTCCCATGACCCAACAGAAAGCACGAGAAGGGTTTGGTAAGCAATGGGAAGGAAGAAAGGAAGGAGGGAAGGCAGGAAAGAAAGAGGTACCGAAGGAAGGAAGAAGAGAAAGTAGAAAGGAAAGAAAACTAAAAGGAAGGAAAGGCAGAAAAGAGGTAAAGAAGGGAAGGAGAAAAGGAAATAAAAAATGAAAGAAGGAAGGAAACATGGAAGGAAGAAAGGGGGCAAAGGAAGAAAGGGGGAGGGAATGAAGAAAAGAGAGAAGGATGAAACCAAGGAGCGAAAGAAGGAAAGAAAGAAAGAAAGAAAGAGGTAGAGAAGGAAGAAAGGAGAGAAAGGGGGAGAAAAAGGGGGAAGGAATAGGTAGGTACTAGGGCTGGGCGGTTTCGTTTCGTAATTTCGTAATTCGTTAAAAATTCGTTATTTTTTTTTATAACGAAGCGATATTGAGCAATTCAGGAGCAACTAAAAAACGAAAAGAATTTTTCCAATTCGTTTCGTAATTGTTTCGAAATTGATTCGTTATTGATTCGTTAGTGATTCGTAAATGTTTCGTTATTATTTCCGCATGTCTGGTGCAAGTTTTAGGGTTGCTGTTTGTTTTCTCAGTGAAAAAAAATATAATTATCACACCAACAGTCAACAACAGAGGGAGAGGGAAGCTTCAGAAGTTTTTTTTAGCGTATAGCGCGATCGCGGCCGCCATTAACGAATCGATTCGTAATCGATTCGTAATTGTTTTATGATTTCCGAAATTTTGTAAATATCGAACTTTTTTAAAGGAAAATTTCGGAATTCTTTTAAATAACGAAACGCAAAAAATCCCTAAAAACGAATCGAGTTTGGAAACAATTTTTTCCGTGTTTGGACAGCCCTAGTAGGTACCTCTCTTTCATAATACTCCAGATATCTACCTCTATTTTGAAAAGATTTACTATAGGCCACAGCAACGCGTGGCAGGGTACAGCTAGTAATATTTATCAGGAATATTGATGCTGGAAGTTTGAAGTTTTTCAAAGCCCCGTGGATATCAAGGGATGCCTGGCAAGCTTCACTAACTGTGGATGTATCCGAATGGAAATCAAGAATCTCACCAGGTTGAAGGCAAAAGACAGAGGCATTTATTTAATCTGCGCAGAAGGGACACTTGTATAGCAATGGATACTGAAAGAGTACAATCATAAAGCAAGCGTTTGAGGAAGGAAGGATAGAAAGTTAATAACAATAAATATTTGTGTTATTTTTGTTATGATGGAAAAATGCAAAACGCGGCTTTAAAAGTGATCAGGAAGAAAGTAAATCCTGGCTCTCGAAACAAAGTTAAGGTTGACATTTGTGTTTCGGGAAACTGCAGGAAGCGATTAAGTGTCTCTGCCAGTGTTGAATCTCTTTAAATCTAAAGGGACAGCTCAGCATTAAAAATCGCAATATTAAGATTCTTGGAGTGGCATCTAAGAACCATTTGGAATTATATTTTATATGTCAGTCCAAAACAGGCTGTTAACATCGTGTTCCAAAGAAGAACGATGAAGGAAAACAAATGTGCCCGAACCCAGGGAGTTTTCTTTCTCTATTTCTTCCTTTTATTCCTTCAGAATAATATTACTGTTCTGTAGTATAGATCTATATGTGTGTAGGCTATAGGCTAGGCTTGTGCATTCTGGGTAAACTGTGATCTGTTTTGGTGCTTGTTTATAAAGCTATTGTCCTCCCAACCCTGCTATATGCCTGCGAAATGTGGACTGTCTACAGACGTCACATGCAACTCCTGGAACGATTCCATCAACGCTGCCTCCGGAAAATCCTGCAAATCTCTTGGGAAGACAAGTGGACAAATGTCACTGTGCTGGAAGAAGCAAAGACCACCAGCATTGAAGCAATGGTCCTCCGCCATTAACTCCACTGGACCGGCCAAGTTGTCCGGATGCCCGACCACCATCTCCCAAAGCAGTAGCTGTGCTGCTGCGCGCTGGGCCTACATCAATTGGCTTTTGAACAGGACGTGCTCTTTGTGCCCAGCGGGAAGCCAGGGTGCCTCAGCGGAGAGGCTCTAAGGATTTTCCTATATAAAGTCTTTAGAAGCTTGAAAGGTTTAACAAAGTCCTTTATTATTGCTTAAGTCTTCAACAAACAATCAAATACTTCTTAGATCTTCAACAAATTAATCAAATGCTTCAAGGCTTTGAATCAACTGGTGGCTTTCTTAATCTTGTCCACAAGGGACAGGCAACTGGCTTCGTGAACTGTTTCTTTCCTTTAATAGGAAAACCCTTTTTAACCCCTCCTTGGGCAATCTACTTTCTAAACTTTGCTGGTGTGGGCTCTACTCCCGGCTCCAAATTGCTTCCTTGGTCCCGAGTAGACCTACCAGTCAAGGCTTTGTAGATTCTGCAGCTGGAGTTCTTTGGAACTGTTTCCCCCCTGAATTTCCCCCGGATGCTATGAGAAACGAAGCTACTCTACAGGTGGAGCTAATCCACATCCTGTAGCTAAGCTTTCCAATGCAAGACTGACCTAAAATGGCTCCCTCTCCTCCCAGAGCCCTGGGGAAAAGGGTGGAACCAAAACAATGATTGATGGGTCATTGGCCCTATAATTGTAAACCTAGGGAAGCCACCTTATTGCAAAATGCATGGAATTTTGGACTACATGCAAACACTCAAAGAAAGAAAAGGAAGTTGGAGCTTTTGGTACAGCCGTAGCAGCACAGCAGCTGTAGTTTGAACTCAAGAATGGAAAACAGAATGTTGGTGGGCAGGAAAAGAGATTTAAAGATGGGCTCAAAGCCAACCTTAAAAACTATGGCATAGACACTGAAAATGTCAGGTTTTACAATGTATTGTAATGTAATATAGCTGAGTCATGCACTGCTAATGGGCTTCTGTTGGAAATGCTGAGTCATGCATTAACTGTATATAGAACTTCATTTGGGGAATGTGTTCTGGCCTAGTCCAGGTGATTATGAATGATGCAATCCTGGGTTTGAGTTGAGTCAATGAGTTGGGAACCAATCGGTGATTGCTATGTGTAATTGTATAGAATTGTATATAAGGAAGTCATGTACAGTGTATATTTCTCCTTGTGCTGTGATGTTGTTCGTTGAAGGCTATATGTAATTAAAAGAACCTGTCTGCTAAGACAAGATATAACTGTATGCTGTGGTAAGTTTGTAATAACATCTAGACTGGGGGAAAGACAATGGTAAAATTGACAATGGCCAGGCATGTGCTCAAGTGTCTGTAAAAGGTTCCGGAGTGACTGCAGGCTGTGGGAGCAGTTGACTGAAAATACTGTGCAGGAAGAAGCTACTGGAAAGCGCTGAAGTTGTGCAACTGATCTGCTGCTGAATTGTGAAGTTAATCTAGGAAGCCCTGGCCCTTGAGCGCTCCAGTTGTAGGTCAGCTGTAACCAGCAGTGCTGTAGAATTTGAAGATGCAGGAATGGAGGGCAAAAGAGAGAAACATGCCAAAAGGAAGGCCCATCAAGCCAACCCCGATTGAGACCACCTTATTTATTATTTATTTATTTATTTACTTTGCTTCTATACCGCTGTATCTCAAGCCCGAAGGCGACTCACAGCGGTTCACAAACAGTAAAAACAGTAGAAACAGCAGTGGTTCCATACAACATATATCAATTGACTTAACACATTATCCATAAATTAACAATAAGCAATTACAATGCACAATTATTACAAAAAAAACAACAACCGTACCCAATCTTCTCATCATCCAAGCGTAGACCAGGTTCGTCGTCCATTGTTCCATTCCTATGTTCCATTACCAGATTGCACTAAATTACTCAAACGCCTGCACAAACATCCAGGTCTTCACCTTTTTGCGGAATACCATTAGAGATGGTGCTAGTCTAATGTCCGTAGGAGGGGCGTTCCACAGCCGAGGAGCCACCACCGAGAAGGCCCTATCTCTCGTCCCCGCCAGCCGAGCTTGAGAAGCAGGCGGGATCGAGAGCAGGGTCTCCCCGGAAGATCTCAAAGTCCTGGTGGGTTCATAGGCAGAGATGCGGTCAGATAGGTAGCTTGGGCCCGAACCGTTTAGGGCTTTAAAAGCCAACGCCAGCACTTTGAATTCAGCCCGGTAGCAGATCGGTAGCCAGTGGAGTTGGCGCAACAGGGGGGTTGTATGCTCCCTGCGCTCCGCTCCTGTTAAAATCATGGCTGCCGAGCGTTGGACTAGTTGGAGCTTCCGAGCTGTCTTCAAAGGCAACCCCATGTAGAGAGCGTTGCAGTAGTCTAAACGGGATGTAACCAGAGTGTGGACTACCGTGGCCACCTTCCTCCTGGAAACCAAGGTCCTCACTGCGGGAGATGATGCAGGTCAAGAATAGGGCTCCACACTCACCTACGGACCCACCCTGGAGGATTATCTTACTCGGACAAGTAAGTAAGTAAGCAAGGTATGAGAAAGTACGCAATGCTCCAATATCACTTGCTTGGGAGATAAAGGAGCTTTGGCTTCCTTATGAAATAGTGGAAATCCTGGCGTCATGTTTAAAAATGAAGAGTAAGCAAGCAAAAGTTATCATCCAGCCCCCAGACTCAAACCTTTTCCCCTCTTCTGTTGTAATTACAGTCAGTTTTTTCTCCAAAATTTAAGAGTCAAAGAGCTTCCCTGGGGAGGGAGAAGAACATCTTTTACAGACTACTGTTTGTCTAGTGTGACGATTACTCTCTCCAGGCCTCCTTTTCTAGTCCATTAACAAATTGCTAAAACTAGGAGCTGGAGACATACAATGGTGACGGATTGACCAGGGTGGGAAACATAAGTCAGTTGGGGCTCAGGAAGAGAAGGAGAGGGAAGTTATTTATGGAAAGCCCAAGAAATGACTCCTCTTTTTCTATATTATATTTTTCCTTAGGGTGATCAAGGATAGCTTTTAAGAACACAAATGACTCACTCTTTGGAATTGAGCTCTGTACGCGTGCTACTAGTGGCGTAGTTCAGAAACTTTCCTTTTTGGGGAATTCTTGGGCCTGCAACCTGCAACTATGGGAATTGCCTATTATGGGGATTCATCCAGACCAGAGAACAGAACATTCTCGAGGGAGTAAAGGTTGTGTGCTCTTCAAGGATCCCATTGTTGACTGGGGATTTCCATCTAAAATGGGCCAACTGAATCTATTACATTGGCCAACACACATTTTGTCATCTCAAATGTTAGACTTGTTTCTGGGTATATTTGACTGGCTAGTTCCAAACATGGAACCAGTTTTCCCCCATCAGCTCTAGTTTTTGAGATAGACAACATACGCCATTTACCAGTCTTCATCTGCTCGCCCATAGAAAATCAGGAGTTGCCCGCGGGCTGAGAAAGGTGGCATACAAATATAATAAATAAATAAATAAACCACATCTAAGAAACTATTTATTTATTTATTTATTGACTTTATTTGTACCCCGCTACCATCTCCCCAAGGGACTCGGTGTGGCTTACATGAGGCCAAGCCCAAACACAACAATACAAGCAATAAAAAACAATACAAGCAATTAAAAGACATAGACAATAAGATAAACAACATTATCAATAAAACAACACACAATTAAAAACAGAGGGGAGGCCAAATGTAAAGTTAAAATTGGAAATATGCTGGGACATGAACGGAACATGATACTGGTGTTTGTGAAAGGGCATACGAGCAGACTTCGAAAATGTAAAGTGCTTTGGAGGACATTATTCTGGGAAGGCACACTGGAACAGCCACGTCTTCAAGTTCCTCCTGAAGAGTGCCAAAGTTGGAGCCTGTCTGATGTCTTTAGGGAGTGAGTACCAGAGTCGAGGGGCCACCACCGAAAAGGCCCTCTCTCTCGTCCCCACCAATTGCGCCTGCGATGCTGGTGGGATCGAAAGCAGGGCCTCCCCGGATGATCGAAAAGATCGTGTGGGTTCGTATACAGAGATGCGGTCATGCAGGTAGGTGGGTCCCAAACCGTTCAGGGCTTTGTAGGTAAAAACCTGCACCTTGAATTGGGTCCGGTAGATGAATGGCAGCCAGTGGAGCTCCTTGAACAGGAGGGATGACCTCTCTCTGTAAGGAGCCCCGGTTAATAACCTGGCTGCCGCCCGTTGGATCATCGGAAATTTCCGGGCCGTTTCCAGGCGCAGCCCCACGTAGAGTGCATTGCAGTAATCCTGTCTAAAGGTGACTAAGGCGTGGACCACCTTCCCGAGGAACGGTCGCAGTTGGAGCATGAGTCTTAGTTGTGCAAAGGCCCTCCCGGCCACCACCGACGCCTGAGCCTCATACGTAAGTGAAGAATCCAGGAGTACCCCCAGACTGCAGACCTGTGACTTCAGGGGGAGTGCAACCCCGTCCAGCACAGGTTGCCACCCTATACCCCAGTCTGGTTTACGATCGACCAGGAGGACCTCTGTCTTGTCGGGATTAATCTTCAGCTTGTTCATTCTCATCCAGACAGCCACAGCGGTCAGGCACTTATCTAGCACTCGAGGGGCTTCCTTGGAATTAGGTGGGAAAGAGTAGTAGAGTTGTGTGTCATCTGCATAGAGATGGCACCCAACTCCAAAACTCCGGATGACCTCACCCAGCGGTTTCATGTAAATGTTAAAAAGCATGGGAGACAGAATGGAGCCTTGCGGGACCCCACAGGTCAAAGACCAGGGGTCCGAGCAGGTGTCTCCCAGCTTCACCATCTGGGATCGACCCTCCAGGAAGGACCGGAACCACGACAGAGCTGAGCCTCCAAGGCCCATCTCGGAGAGGCATCCCAAAAGGATACCATGATCGATGGTATCAAAAGCCGCTGAGATGTCCAAGAGAACCAACAGGGTCACACTCCCCCTGTCCAGCTCCCTCCGGAGATCATTCACCAAGGCGACCAAAACTGTCTCGGTACCATGCCCAGGCCTGAAGCCAGACTGTGACTGGTCCAGGTAGTTGTGTTTGTATGTTGTGTTTGTATGTTGTGTTTCCTCATCAGCTTCCCTATGCAGTCAGTGATTCCCTTGATGTATGGCAGGAACACTTTTCCTCTGGATGGATCTTCATCTTTACTCTCGAGAGTAAAGACGAAGATCCACCCAGAGGAAAAGTGTTCTTGCCATACATCAAGGGAACCACTGACCGCATTGGGAACCTGATGAGGAAACACAACATACAAACAATCTACAAACCCACCAAGAAAATGCAACAAATGCTATGTTCAGCAAAGGACAAGAGGGATCCTCTCACCTCTGCAGGAGTCTACCATATACCATGCAGCTGTGGACAAGTCTACATAGGGACCACCAAACACAGCATTGCCCAAACACGCATCAAGGAACATGAAAGGCATGAAAGGAACATGAAAGAGAAAGAGGGAAAGAAGAAGGGAAAGAAGGAGGGAAGGAAAGAAAGAAGGGTAGAGAAGGAAGGAAGGAGAGGAGAGAGAGAAGGAGAGAGAAGGAGGGAAAGAAGGAGGGAAGGAAAGAAAGATAGAGAAGGAAGGAAGGAAGGAAGGAGAGAAGGAGGGAAAGAAGGAGGGAAGGAGAGAAGGAAAGAAAGAAGGGTAGAGAAGGAAGGAAGGAGAGAAGGAGGGAAAGAAGGAGGGAAGGAGAGAAGGAAAGAAAGAAGGGTAGAGAAGGAAGGAAGGAGAGAAGGAGGGAAAGAAGGAGGGAAGGAGAGAAAGAAGGAAAGAAAGAAGTTTAGAGAAGGAAGTAAGGAGAGAAGGAGGGAAAGAAGAAGGGAAGGAGAGAAAGAAGGAAAGAAAGAAGGGTAGAGAAGGAAGGAAGAAGATGAAGAGAGAGAAAAGGAGGGAGATATTATTATAGTGTCAGGAGCGACTTGAGAAACTGCAAATCGCTACTGGTATAAGAGAATTGGCCGTCTGCAAGGACGTTGCCCAGGGGACGCCCAGATGATTTGATGTTTTTATCATCCTTGTGGGAGGCTTCTCTCATGTCTCCGCATGAGGAGCTGGAGCTGATAGAGGGAGCTCATCCTGCGACCTGTTGGTCTTCAGTTCTGCCGGCACAGGGGTTTAACCCACTGTGCCTCTGGGGGCTCCTAAGGAGGGAGAGAAAGAAGGTAAGAAGAAGGGGAGAAGGAAAGAAAGAAAGGTAGAGAAGGAAGGAGAGAAGGAAATAAAAAAGTGAAAGAGGGAAGGAAGGAAGGAGGAAGGAATAAAAGAAGGATGGAGGGAAGGAAGGAATATTTCTATGGCATCGAATTGTGCCAGTTTTGTAAACCGCCCTGAGTCGCCCTCGGGCTGAGAAGGGCGGTATAGAAATATAGTAAATAAATAAGGAAAGAAGGAAGGAAGGAAGGAAGGAACCACAGAGCAAAGGAAGCGAGAAAAGAAACAGGTAAAGAAGGAAGAAAGAAGGGAAAGAAAAAGAGGGAAGGAAGGAAAGAAGGAGAGAAGGAAGGAGAGAAATAAAGAAAGAGAGAAAGAGGGAGGGAAGGTTGACCACAGCAATGCATGGCAGGTACAGCTAGTGTGTTATAGATTTGTCCCATTCGGTTTCACAATTCTGACAACTGTTGCTTTAAATTTCACCTTGAACCAAACTCTTTTGTCAAAAGTCTTTCTATCTCTCATAAAGAAAATTGGGTAAACATAAGCAGCAAACATAAGATGGATGGATGGCATCCTTGAAGTGACTGGACTGACCTTGAAGGAGCTGGGGGTGGTGACGGCCGACAGGGAGCTCTGGCGTGGGCTGGTCCATAAGGTCACGAAGAGTCGGAGACGACTGAACGAATGAACAACAACAACAAAGCAGCTTTATCCAATGGCAGAAAAGGACTAGTGGCTGTGCTATATCTCCGCTAGTCATTTTTCACAAATGCCGTTCTAGAAGATTGATTAGAACTAGGACTTCTCTATTGCTGATACCGAGTGATTCATACCTTCATTGATCCAGGATATGGAGGGAAAGGTGAAAAAAGGAAAGAAGGGAGGAAGGAGGGAAGGAAGTTACATTCCAGGAACTATTTTTCATCCGCTATGGCATGTTGCTGTGTTTTTGTTTCCACAGGGTTCAGACATTTTCCAGTGGGTTAGCCAACGCTAATGCTGTTCCTTCTGTCGTTCTCCCTTGAGAAATCTCAGAGTTTTTTCCTCCTTTAGGATGCTTGATTTTGTATGATCTACAGAAGCTGTTTTCCTCCCTTGTTGGACCTGAATGGAGAAAAAGGCCAGTCGCTGTGGCCTTCTCCAGCCCACGCAAACACTTTGCTGTCCAAGTTCTTCTACACTTTTCCATTGTCCAAGGATATGAGATGGTTTCCTGGTCCCAATCATTCCCAAAGCCTGGGCTAGCTTGCATAGATTTTACACAGTTGAGTAAGAGGAGGAGGACATCTCATCCAAGCTGTCATTTGAGGCAGGATCTTCTCTGGAAAGCTGTAAGATCTTATCTTCATTTTTATGCCAAATAATATTTACATCCTTGAGGTAGGAAGTGCAATCATCATGCCTTGAAAACATAAATGATCATGGCATGATGTCTCCACAAACATCAACATTGACAACACCGCCTGAGCTCTGCAAGTGCAGCATTTTTCCGAATGAAGCAGAAAGTGTTTGAGAATCAGGACATCCATAGGGAGACCAAGGTGCTTGTTTATAAAGTCAACATTGACACTGAAATACAACATCACCTGAGCTCTGCGAGTGCAGCATTTTTCCGAATGAAGCAGAGAGTGTTTGAGAATTGGGACATCCATAGGGAGATCAAGGTGTTTGTTTATAAAGTCAACATTGACACTGAAATACAACACCACCTGAGCTCTGTGAGTGCAGCATTTTTCTGAATGAAGCAGAGAGTGTTTGAGAATCAGGACATCCATAGGGAGACCAAGGTGCTTGTTTATAAAGTCAACATTGACACTGAAATACAACACCGCCTGAGCTCTGCGAGTGCAGCATTTTTCTGAATGAAGCAGAGAGTGTTTCAGAATTGGGACATCCATAGGGAGACCTAGGTGCTTGGTTTATAAAGTCAACATTGACACTGAAATACAACACCGCCTGAGCTCTGCGAGTGCAGCATTTTCCCAAATGAAACAGAGAGTGTTTGAGAATTGGTACCTCCATAGTGAGACCAAGGTGCTTGTTTATAAAGTCAACATTGACACTGAAATACAATACCGCCTGAGCTCTGCAAGTGCAGCATTTTTCCCAATGAAGCAGAGAGTGTTTGAGAATTGGGACATCCATAGTGAGACCAAGATGCTTGTTTATAAAGTCAATGTTGACACTGAAATACAATACCACCTGAGCTCTGCAAGTGCAGCATTTTTCTGAATAAAGCAGAGAGTGTTTGAGACTCAGGACATCCATAGTGAGACCAAGGTGCTTGTTTATAAAGTCAACGTTGACACGGAAATACAACACCACTTGAGCTCTGCGAGTGCAGCATTTTTTCTGAATAAAGCAGAGAGTGTTTGAGACTCAGGACATCCATAGTGAGACCAAGGTGCTTGTTTATAAAGTCAACGTTGACACGGAAATACAACACCACTTGAGCTCTGCGAGTGCAGCATTTTTTCTGAATAAAGCAGAGAGTGTTTGAGACTCAGGACATCCATAGTGAGACCAAGGTGCTTGTTTATAAAGTCAACATTGACACTGAAATACAATACCGCCTGAGCTCTGCAAGTGCAGCATTTTTCCCAATGAAGCAGAGAGTGTTTGAGAATTGGGACATCCATAGTGAGACCAAGATGCTTGTTTATAAAGTCAATGTTGACACTGAAATACAATACCACCTGAGCTCTGCAAGTGCAGCATTTTTCTGAATAAAGCAGAGAGTGTTTGAGAAATGGGACATCCATAGGGAGACCAAGGTGCTTGTTTATAAAGTCAACGTTGACACGGAAATACAACACCACTTGAGCTCTGCGAGTGCAGCATTTTTTCTGAATAAAGCAGAGAGTGTTTGAGACTCAGGACATCCATAGTGAGACCAAGGTGCTTGTTTATAAAGTCAACATTGACACTGAAATATAATACCGCCTGAGCTCTGCGAGTGCAGCATTTTTCCAAATGAAGCAGAGAGTGTTTGAGACTCGGGACATCCATAGTGAGACCAAGGCACTTGTTTATAAAGTCAACATTGACACTGAAATACAACACCGCCTGAACTCTGCGAGTGCAGCATTTTCCCAAATGAAGCAGAGTGTTTGAGAATCAGGACATCCATAGGGAGACAAAGGTGCTTGTTTATAAAGATATCATCCTCCCAACTCTGTTATACATTTGGACTGTCTTCGGACATCACACTCAACTCGTGGAATGGTTCCATCAGAGTTGCCTCCAAAAAAATCCTACAAATCTTTTTAGAAGACAGGCAGACAAATGTCAGTTTGCTGGAAGACCTAAAGACCACCAGCATTGAAGCACTGCTCCTGTGCTATCAACTCTGCTGGACTGACCACATTGTCCGAATGCCTGATCACCATCTTCCGAAACTGGCTTTTTGGGGTATGGTTGCAGCTGGACCAAAGTTTTAACTGTACGAAGGCCCTCCCAGCCACTGCTGACACCTGTGCTTCAAATGTCAGTGCTTAGTCCAGTAAGACTCCCAGACTGTGGACCTGTGTCCTCAGGGGGAGTATAACCCTATTGAGTATAGGTTGCCACCCAATATCCCGATTGGCCTCATGACTGAACAGGAGGACCTCTGTCTTTTTAGTATTGAGCCTCAGCTTGTGGTCTCTCATCCAGTCCATCACAGTTACCAGGCACCAGTCCAGGATCCGAGGAGATTCCTTGGAAAGAGAAGTAGAGTTGTGACGGCGCGAGTGGCACCACCTATATGTAGAACTGTAAGTTGCAGGATTTGAACTATTGTATCATGCCTGATTTTGCCTTTAAATGTATAGTTGGATTGATTGGTTATTTATAGCTGTCAATCAATGTTGTTTGCACCAGTTGAATTGCTCCTCCTGCTCAGTTGTTTGACCCCACCTCTTCCTAGAGAGCAGGACAGTGTTTCCTTCTCCATTCCACCATCAAACTTTCAGATGGACGTGAGAGAGAGACTTGGCTCTGAAGCCCTTGATTAAGTTACCTCTCAGCACCAATTCTGAGGTTCTGACCCTTGAGACTTATGCTTCATGCTCAGATCAACCTGGATGACATTGAGAAGTCTCAAGCGCCTTCAAACCAGTTCTTTGGCACCAGAGGAAGGCTTTGTGCCTTCAAAATATAGGCCATTGGAATTGGGGTTGTGATTATTCTGATATTCACTGCCATTGAGAAAGAGGGACCTGGAAAAGCTTCTCAGCTGCAAAACTCCTTGGACTCAAGACAACCAGAGACTGTAATGTATATTTTCCTTTACCCCTTTGAAACTTCCAGCTTATTGCCTTAAAGGGATAACTCTTTGTGAACAATTAAACCTATTTTGAGTTAACTACAGTGTTTTGATCCTTGGGAGTTCCAGTTTTCCTAAATGAGGGCAAGAAGCAATCCCCTGGGAGAAAGATGTCACGTCCATGCCTCTTTCACTAAGAGTTATAGCCCCCAGGTGCAATGGCACAAGAGTTGTGTGTCATCTGCGTAGATGGCGAGATATACTCTGTGACACAAATGCCCTGTTCCTCATAACTCTTAGGTGCGATCATCATTGCGCCCCATTGTTATGGGAACCTTTGTATGAGTAGGGAAGAACTTGAAAGCCTCATCTTACAAATTAAATAAAGAAACCACCCTTGATACCAGTTTGTAACTTCACCTTCTGGATTTCCACTCTTCTGTGTTACTACGTTAGAAGAATAATGGCGTTTAAGGACCAGCAAAAGATCAAAATCCAAGTGGAAGAACAGAATGTTTTTGCACTTAGAAGACAAGCGAAATGATCCTTTTAATATATGTCCTGCATAACAGGCATCGGAGGGCTGGTGTTTCCATCAACAATACGTAAGCCAGATTTTTATGGATCGGTATCTGGTGGAACAATTACCTCCCATTACTTGGGGAATTTGTAGCGGGAGAGCTTCAAACATCCCAGGGTTCAAATCCACAAGGTAAGCCACTGAGGAAGCTGCAGTTCCTTTCTTTCTCCGAAATAATTCATTCCATTCTTCCTGCGGAAGGGAAGCGAGGGAAGGTCATCACGGCATAACCAGACACCCAGAGATCTCTTAGCAATGCTTTGGCTCTTGTGTTGTGGTGTTGCTGTGTATGTTTGTGTGTGAACATAGAAATATATAATTAAACTAGCCATCCCCTGCCATGCATTGCTGTGGCCCAGTGTGGTGATCTGGAAAATGAAGCAATGAGAAAGTGTCGGTTTCTAATATATGTAATATCTTTATGCTTGTGGGTGAACAGTATTTCTTGCTGGGTTGTTGTAGGTTTTTTCGGGCTATATGGTCATGTTCTAGAGGCATTCTCTCCTGATGTTTCGCCTGCATCTATGGCGAGCATCCTCAGAGGTAGTGAGGTCTGTTGGAACTAGGAAAAAGGGTTTATATATCTGTGGAATGACCACAGTGGGACAAAGGACTTTTGTCTGCTGGAGCTAGGTGTGAATGTTTCAACTGACCACCTTGATTTTGATGGCCCAGCAGTGTCTGGAGCAATCTTTTGTTGAGAGGTGATTAGATGTCCTTTGTTGTTTCCTCTCTGTTGTTGTGCTGTTCAACAGAAAGGAGGAAACCATGAAAATGAAAAATATCTGGCTACCAGTATTAAAAAAAACTCTAAAATTAGAACAGCACAACAACAAAGAGGAAACAAACAAGAACATCTAATCACCTCTCAACAAAAGATTGCTCCAGGTACTGCTGGGCCATCAAAATCAAGGTGGTCAGTTGAAACATTCACACCTAGCTCCAGCAGACAAAAGTCCTTTGTCTCACCGTGGTCATTCCACAGATATATAAACCCTTTTTCCTAGTTCCAACAGTCCTCACTACCTCTGAGGATGCTTGCCATAGATGCAGGGGAAACATCAGGAGAGAATGCCACTAGAACATGGCCATATAGCCCGAAAAAACCTACAACTACCAAGTGATTCTGGCCATGAAAGCCTTCAACAATACAGTATTTCTTGCTGTTTCTTTGTCAGTGTTGATGTAGAGATTGTCTGGTTTGCCCCTTCTGGAACAGGTAACATATAATTGTCCTTCTTTAGGGGGTCCCTTTCAAATCTATGATACTATATCTGTGTGTGTGTGTGGGTCATATATATTTATTTATCTATATCTATGGCTGGATGGCTCTTTGTCAGGAAGGCTTTGATTACGTTTTCTTGCCCTGGTGAAGGGAGTTGGACTGGATGGCCTTAAGTATTTTCTGTTGGTCATGAGGGTTCTGTGTGGGAAGTTTGCCCCAATTCTATCATTGGTGGGGTTCAGAATGCTCTTTGATTATAGATGAACTATAAATCCCTGTAACTACAGCTCCCAAATGTCAAGGTCTATTTCCCCCAAACTCTATCTGTGTTCATATTTGGGCATATGAAATATTTGTGCCAAGTTTGGTCCAGATCCATCATTGTTTGAGTCCAGAGTGCTCTCTGGATGTAGGTGAACTACAACTCCCAAACTCAAGGTCAATGCCCACCTTTTCTGTTGATCATGAGAGTCCTGTGTGCCATGTTTGGTTCAATTCCATCATTCAGAATGCTCTTTGCTTGTAGGTGAACTATAAATTCCAGCAGCTACAACCTCCCAAATGACAAAATCCATTTTTTGTGTGATGGTCACTCCTTGGGTTAGTAGGTGTATTGTGTCCAAATTTGGTGGCAATTCACCCAGTGGTTTTTGAGTTATGTTAATCCCACAAATAAACATTACATTTTTATTTATATAGACTAGCTGTACCCGCCATGCGTTGCTGTGACCAACCTTCCCTCTTTCTCTCCTTTTCCCTCCTTCCTTCACTCCCGCTTTCCTTCCTGCTTTCCCATCTTTCCTTCTCTTCTTCCTTCCTTCTCTATCTCTTTCCTCCCACCCCCTTTTTCTTTCTCTTCTGCTGTTTCTCTTTTCTTCCTTCTCTCTTTTCTTCCCTCCCTCTTTCTCTACATCTTCCCCCCTTCCTTCGCTCCCTCTTTCCTTCCTTCTTTTCCTTTTTTCTTTCCTTCTCTCCTTCCTTCCTTCTCTAACTTTCCTTCCTTTTCCTTTTTTCTTTCCTTCTCTCCTTCCTTTCTTTTCTAATTTTCCTTCCTTCTTTTCCTTTTTTCTTTCCTTCTCTCCTTCCTTCCTTCTCTAACTTTCCTTCCTTCTCCCCTTTTTCTTTCCCTCCCTCTTTCTCTCCTTTCTTCCTTCTCTACCTCTTTCTTTCCTTCCTTCCTTCCCTCTTTGCTTTCATGCTTCCTTCTCCTTTTCCTTGTTTCTTTCCCTCCCTCTTTCTTTTCTTTCTTTTCTTTTCTCTCTCTCTCTCTCTCTCTTTCTTTCTTTCTTTTCTCCCCTTCCCTCTCTCTTTCTTCCCTTTTTTCCTGTATTGTCATTTAGCTTTCCGTTATTTAGCTTTTGGGGGCTTTTAAGTCTCTTCTGCTGTGTTTTGTTGTGTTTTTAATGAGTGAAGGACATACATTGTGTTGTTAGGTGTCTTGTGTCCAAATTTGGTGTCAATTCGTCCAGTGGTTTTTGAGTTCTGTTAATCCCACAAACGAACATTACATTTTTATTTATATAGATGAGCATGTTGATGTACTTATTTCTAAGGGCCGTTATCATTAATGTATTTGGTCCTCTGAGTGTTTAGAATCATAGAATATAGTGCTGAAAGAGACCACATGGGCCATCCAATCCAACCCCCTGCCGTGCATATCTTATTGATGTTTTGTGTCCAGAATGAAAAACCCAGAGGCTCTTAATGTCTTCCCCAAACTGTTTGGCTTTGAATATTAAAAAACTCAAGAGGGAAATGTAAAATGCATGGCTTTCAAACCCAGCAGTGGCCAACTCCTGCTCGAAGGATGGGAAGACAGTACTAAAGTACAAGCATGTAATGAGCTCCGTGGGGCTCTTTTGCCTTTAATTCATCTGCCAGAGAGACTGAACAGCAAGAGGAAAATGTAAAACAAAGCAAGCACTCATTACATCTGGTGTTTGTTTTCCTTTTTTCCCCTAATTTTCTTAAATGCTCCCATCATGGACACCATTCCGGTAAAACAAACCGCTTCTATCGCCACAATTCCAAATGGAAAGTCACTCGTACGTTAGATGTAGTCATTGTTTCTGGTCAGCTACTGGCATTATTTTTAATTAGTTTTAATTAGTTTGTCTTTTAATCATTACATGTAGCCAGTCCATTGTTATTGTACCTGTGCTTATTGTAATTTTTACATTGTTATGTATTCATATGTTTTATGTAACTATGCAGGGGTGGCTCGTCCATTACGCAAAGTAAGCGGTCGCAGAACACTTTTTTTTGCCAGGGGTGCAGAGGTGCCTCTGTAAATGCCCTTCGACTGCCACTTGAGGCGTGCCCACTCAGCTCACAACAGCCCTAGCAGTCCGGGGGGGGGGGGGGGGCTCGGCTTTCTCGCCTCACTGCCGGGCGATCCTCTTCCCAAAGGGTCCAGGCCCTTGAGCCTCGCCTGGCCCCTCTCGTTCCTGCTCCACCCGGCCACTGGGTGCGTGAGCAGAGCCGGCGCTCAATCGTTCTCCGCATTGTATCCCTTCCCCATTTCCCTCCTTTGTTTTTGTGCCTACCTTCAGGAAAGGTGGGCATCTCCACCTCTCTCTCTCTCTCTCTTGGTCCCAATGGCTGAGGAGAAAGTCAGGAGAAGAGGTGACTTTTGGTACACACGCCGGGGTCTTCAGGCACGCCTCCGGACCCAAAGCGGGCCAGGCAAGGGAGCAAGTGCGGCAAGTGTAGTTACTGGGATGTACAGTTCACCTACAATCAAAGAGCATTCTGAACTCCACCAATGATGGAATTGAACCCAATATGGCACACAGAACTCCCACGACGAACAGAAAATATATATCAGTGATTGGTTGGGGGGGGGGGATACTGTTTGCTTACCGTTGAAAATTACCTAGGGCCGCCTCTATAACTATGATGCTGTTTATTGTTTGCGTTTTCAGTTTGTTTTGGTTTTTCTTTATTGTAATTGTTATTTGGGCTTGGTCTCATGTAAGCCGCTCCGAGTCTCCATCGGGGAGATGGTGATGGGGTATAAATAAAGATTATTATTATTATTATTATTATTATTATTATTATTATTATTGTTGGGACGGCTGTCCCAGGAGCTCCAACTTCTTTTCCTTTCTATTGAGTGTTTGCATGTATTCCAAAGTTCCATGCATTTTGCAATAAGGTGGCTTCCCTTGGCTTGCAATAATAGGGCCAATGACCCATCAATTATCATTATGTTCTTTAGTTCTGCCCCTTTTTCTGAGTTAAAGAGGGGAAAAAGGGGACCTCTAGTTCAGTTCACACAGAGAAGCCTTTCGTACAGGATGTGAATCAGTTCCACCTGTAGAAAGCTTCGTCTTTTACAGCTTTGCTGGGGGGATCCAGTCCCACAACTCTACAGCCAGCTATTTGCTGGAGGAATACAGCTCCACGGTTTACAGCCAGCCTTCGCTGGGAATTGAAAGCCTTCTTTCCTCTTGGAAATCTACTAAAGGACCCTGTTTGGTTAGGACCACTCGTGGCAGCCATAAAGCAATTTGCACC